>NC_021161.2:15987532-16020913 GCF_000331145.2 Cicer arietinum | reverse complement strand
ACAAGTCTTCCTAATGCATGCATTCTTGATTACTAAATGGTTGTAGAAGGCTAATATGCCATCAATTTTTCAAAAATACAATTTTAACTTTTCAGAAGCATGTTGGCTTTATTTTGATTGTTCATACTCTCTCTTATTATCCTAGTTGTGAGCTTTTGAGCCTAAACACTTAAATTCTTTGTTGTGTGATTATCCAGACATGTGTTATCCCTCTAGAACTTGCACTAATTCTGACTTGCATCACATGTAATTTATGCATACATTGAGGCAATTTTATTGGTCGTTTGAGCCTTTCTAACTACCCTATGAAAATTTACCCTTTTCTAGCCCCTTTGAGTCTTGCCCTTTTATTTCGTTTACTAGTCACATTACAAGCAAAACACCTGACTTTAATTAAATCACCTTACATGGAGTTAGGTAGAAAAAAATTCTTGTTTTGATAAAATTCTAAGTTTGGGGTTGCTCATGGGATAGCAACTTTCTAAGTTTGGGGTGGTGATTCTTAGAAAAAGAAAATAAAAAAATAAAAAAAA
The DNA here is from genome assembly GCF_000331145.2 of Cicer arietinum. Taxonomy (NCBI): domain Eukaryota; kingdom Viridiplantae; phylum Streptophyta; class Magnoliopsida; order Fabales; family Fabaceae; genus Cicer; species Cicer arietinum. Next base: position 16,020,380 of record NC_021161.2, on the reverse strand, counting down.
AATTATAAAATGAAAGAAGAAAGAAGAAAAACAAAAACAAAAACAAAATATATCTTCTTGGTTCTTCTGTCAATGTCTGAGAATCTCCATAATGAAAAGGTGAAGAAAAAAAAAATGGTAGAATAAGGTGGAAATGTATGCCTAACTCCAAGTGGTAAAGCCTACTATCCTAAAATGTCCTACCCTTACCTAAGCCCCATTACAACCCGAAAGTCCTCCAAAAATGTATGTGTTTACTGCATTGTGATTGCTAGCTAGAATTTTTTCAAGCCTATGGTAGCGTGATGTATGTTCTAGGATTTGAGCGATAAATTCATAACCCTTTCTAAACACTTGAGAGAAATTTTGGTGAGATTGTGTGAAGAGAGAGTTGAATTTGATGAATGAATGCCAATGTGTACAAATCTTGTTGTCTGTATTTTTGAAAACAACCATAAAGCATGATGAATGTTTTGCAGTAGCAAGAACTTTGAAATTTGAGTTTGATGTAATTTGAGAAATTGAGTTTAAGTGTGCATTTAACAAGACCAAATATGAAATTAATTGCTGTTTGGGGACAAGCAATAGATTAAGTTTGGGGTTGTGATGACTCTTCATCATATGCATATTTTTCCACTATTTTAGTCTTATTTATCCTCAATTATTAGTTAAATTAAGGATTTATTTGATATATTTTGTTGATTTTTGTTCTTTGAGTTAAATTAAATGTTTTATGTTTTATTTTAGTGATTAAGTAGGAATTTTTCGTAATTTTACATTGCGTTGCGTTTTGGTGCAGTGCTGAATTTTGGTGAGAAATCAACATGACACATGTAGAGTATTTCAGCCATATCTGGTGTTGTAGATGTCCAATTGGAGTCAAACCAAATGCAAATGAAAGCTAGGATCCATAGCTACAACTTTCATGAAGACACCGGAACCAAATTCAGACTCGAAAGAGGAGAAAAATGCAATATATGCCGGACAGCAGATGCTGAGCGCTGGAGCGCGCCCAAACGCAAGCCAAACGCTTTTTCCCAGCATTCGCCACTGTCGAAACGCGCCCAAGCGCATCCAAGCGCGCCTGGAGCGCGCGACCCGCACCAGCAACCATAGAAACACAGATTTTTACTGTTTTAGGCATCTTTTTCACTATTGGGAAGTTGGGTGACTTGTGCCCTAGCATAAAAACTCAAAGACGGCCGTTTCTTACATCATTGGAACAGTTTTATCAAGAATCATTCATGAATCCTTCTTGTAATCATTCTCTAATCTTTATCTCTTTTATTTCTGTCATGAGTAACTAAACCCTATTTGTTAGGGATGAGTGTAACAAGATGAAACCCTTATTTTTATGATTTAATTTCTGGTTATATGAATGAGTTTATTGAATGATTTTTCTCATCTTTGTGCTTAATGCTTTTTATTGCTTGATCAACATTAAAATGTTCTACGATTTGTATTTTGAAACGGAAGTGGACTTTACGAATGCTTGAGATGAGAAATTCATGAATTTGTAGTCTAGACATAGGTGCAGGTCATGAAACCAATTAAATTAGTTGCAAAGCAATAATTTATAGGAGAATTTCTATACAGTAATGCTTAATTCTAATCTTAAATCTACTAAGGAATTAGGGGTTACTTTGGAATTAAAGGTTCTGTCACTAAGACATTAGGGCAAGAATAATAAAGAGAATTCGGTAATAATTCAATAAAGGAATTCAATAACTAGGATCAAATTAGACACCAAGGTTGGATTGGAAGTGAAACTCATCCCTGACATTTTTCTCAATTTATAAAAGATCAATTTTACTACTGCTGTCAATTTTAAGTATTATTTCAATCAACTTGGGAACCTTTTGTTCAATTTTAGTAACTAAATATAATTCAATAGTAAAACGCAATCCTTGAGTTCGACACTCGTTACTACCGTTTTATTATTACTTGCAACGATTCAGTACACTTGCTGAAACGCTATCACTCGTGTAGGAATTTCTTCATCCACAAGAGTTCCTTGGAAGCTTTAGTTGCTGCAATGTACTCAGTTTTGGTATTGGTTAAAGTAACACACTTTTGAAACCTTGACCACCACGACACAACTTCCCATATAAAACGTCATCATATAACCAAAAGTAGAGTTTCTAGAATCAAGACCACTTGTCATATCTACATTTGTGTAGCTATCCAACACATGTTCACCACCTCTCTATAGTATAAACACACTTTGGAAGTACCTCTGAGGTATATGGGAATCCACATCACTGTTTGCCAATGATCTTTACCAAGATTAAAGAGAAACAAACTAACAACTCTAACAACATGAACAATATGTGGCCTTGTGCATACCATAGAATACATCAAACTGCCTACTACAGATGCATAAGGAACCTTCTTCATATCTTCTTTATCTTTTGCACTTGTAGGACATTGATCATAATTCAATTTGAAATGAGTAGCAAGTAGAGTACTAACAGGTTTGCAATAGCTCATGTTAAACATCTCTAACATCTTCTCAATGTAATTATGTTGAGACAACCACAATTTATCAATTTTCTTGTCACAAGTAATTTTCATGCTCAGAACTTGCTTTGCAGGACCCAAGTCTTTCATTGCAAAAGATTTGTTCAAATATTTATTTATAGATTGAATCTTCTTAGTGTCATGACCAACAATCAACATGTCATCCACATATACTAAATAAATAATATAATCACGATCACAAAATTTCTTGATAAACACACAATGGTCAGAAGTAGTTTTATCGCACCCATGCTTCTATATGAAGGAATCAAATTTCTTGTACCATTGTTGAGGTTTTTGCTTGAGCCCATACAAGTTTTTCTTCAATTTACACACAAGCTGCTATTTACCTTTGACTTCAAAACCCTATGGTTTCTCCATATAGATCTCTTTCTCCAAATCGCCATGAAGGAATACAATTTTCTTATCAAGTTGTTCAACTTCTAGGTTCAAACTAGCTGCTAATCCAAGCATAACTCGGATAGAAGACATCTTCACCATAGGTGAAAAAATTTCTTCAAAATCAATACCTTTTTTTTTGTTAAAACCTTTCACAACCAATCTTGCTTTGTATCTTGGTTGAGAACTATTCTTTTATGTCTTTGTCTTGTATACCCATTTGTTCTTGAGTGCTTTTTTTCCTTTATGCAACTTTACCAACTCAAATGTGTGATTCTCATGCAATGAATTCATCTCTTCATGCATGACCTTCAACCACTTTTCTTTACCAATAGTTGGAATAATCTCTTGGTAGTACTCTGATTCTTCACTATCAGTAATCATCACATACTCATGTGGAAGGTATCTTTGATAAGGTTGACGTTTTCTAGTAGATCTTCTCAAGACAAACTCAACTGGTGGCTTAGTTGGAACTTTCTCGTCACATTGAGGTACATGATCATCAATTACATTCTCATAAACAAATGTTTATGTAGGGGGATTAGGTTTAACATCAATATAAATTCTAGAATTTGATTTTTGTTTGTCAGCTTTACCAAAATCTTCAATAGTTTGGTCTGCAAGAAATATCACATCTTGGCTTCTAATAATTTTCTTGTCAACTGGATCCCACAATCTATAATCAAATTCTTCACCACCATAACCTACGAACACACATTGTTTGGATTTACTATCAAGTTTCGACTTCTCATCTCTTGGAACGTTAACAAAACATTTGCAACCAAACACTATTAAATAACGATAAGAGACATATTTCCTTGTCCACACTCTATTTGGAACATCACTATTAAGTGGCATAAATGGAGAAATATTGATACAATTTTCATTGCTTCACCCCAAAAGAATTTCGATAATTTTGCGTGAGAGAGCATACATCTGATTCTGTCATTAATCGTACAATACATCCTTTTTGCAACACCATTATGCTGAGGTGTCTTTGAAACTGTTTTCTCATGCTTGATTCCATTATTCTCTATGTATTCACCATCGTTATTTGACCGAGCACATTTCAATTTTCTTCCCTTTTCTCTTTCAACACTTGCATGAAAATGCTTGAAAACTTCAAGTATATGGTCTTTAGATTTCAAAGGAAAAGCCCACATTGTTCTAGAGTGGTCGTCAATAAAAGTAAATAAATATGATGCACCGCCAAAATAGTTTGCATTATGTTATTTTCCAACAAAACAACGAGTGCAAGTTTTTAGAGACATATCTTTCACAAGAAGAAAACTTTTCTTCGCAAGTATGTTCAGTTTTTTCTCACTCAAGTGACCAAGGTGCATATGCCATAAATCAGAATAGGCATATGCAATTACATTCAATTCTTCTTGGCATAGTTTTGTAGGTCATATAGAGAGAAGTAGAACTTTGCTCCTTTACAACCACTAGAAACCCTTTGGTGATTTTACATATACCACAACCATAAAAATAAGTGTGATAACCCTAAATATCTTGCGCTTTCACCAAAATCAAATTGAGACGAATATCAGAAAAATGTCTAACATTCTTCAATTAAAGCTTGCAACCAATATCAATTTCAACTCAAACATCTCCCATACCGATAATTTTACATAGCCCTTTATCTCTCATTTTTATCGTGCCAAAATTGCCAGCACTATAAGATGAGAAGAAATCACGCATAGGAGTAACATGATATGAGGCACCCGAATCAATAATCCAAGTTGAATCATGACAGGTGTAAGACCCTTAACTTTTTAAATTCTAATTTATGCAATTTTTAGGGTATTTTGTGTTAAATTGCTTAGGCATTTAGCCCAATTTTATTTTGTTTTTTAAATTAAGTACCAAAAATATATTTTATTAGAGTTAATAATATATTTAATATATATATATATATATATGGAGACCCATATATATATGTATAAAACTAGCAGAGGAAAAACATTTCCCGTGCCCGTGCAGCTCACGCCTTCTCCCTTCCTTTCTTCTTCCATCAGTTTCAAGAAAAAGAAAATACAGTGTTGGTGATTTTCAAAAACACCAAAACACAAACCTCCATTTTTCTTCTAGATCTAAGCTTCCATTCAAGAAGTGTCAGGAGGGAAAGTTCCTCCTCTCTACACTACGGTGCTTGTGAGCTAATTTATATAAGGGGAGACACTTACTTTCTCCTCCTTTTTCCTAAATTCGTAAACTTTATATGGTAGGGGGGTATGAGTGAAATTTTTGAGTTCTTAACAAATCCTTGTTGTTGTGTTGTTGTTGTTGTTGTTGTGGTTGTTGTTGTTGTTGTTGTGGTTGTTGTTGATTTTGTTAGTAATTATTTTTAAAAAAAAGAAATTGATTTTTGATGTGTTTGAGTTACGTAATGAGTTATTTTCAAATAAATGAGTTTGAACTGAAGTTGAAATTTTACAAAAAAAAAAAAAAAATTAGTTTTTAAATTTGTGAGAAAGTTCAAATTTTAACTAAGTTAAAGAGTTTGAGCAAAAAAGTTAGATTGAAATTAAAATGTTTAGAGTTAAAAATGTTACTCTTTTAATATAGAGGAAGTAGAACTTTGCTCCTTTACAACCACTAGAAACCCTTTGGTGATTTTAAATATACCACAACCATAAAAGTAAGTGTGATAATCCTAAATATCTCGCGCTTTCACCAAAATCAAATTGAGACGAATATCAGAAACATGTCTAACATTCTTCAATTGAAACTTGCAACCAATCTCAATTTCAACCCAAACATCTTCCATACTGAAAATTTTACATAGTCCTTCATTTCCCATTTTTACCGTGCCAAAACCGTCAACACTATAAGATGAGAAGAAAGCATGCATTATAGTAACATGATATAAGGTACCCAAATCAATAATCCAAGTTGAATCATGACATGTCTCTTTAACTACTGCTTCTGACTTTGAGAAAAAACCAATGAAACCATGTTCCTTTCTTCGAGCTTCTGCATTCAACATGTTCTCTTTATTTGTTGACATTTTCAGCTTTCCACTTGGAGCTGAATTGGTCAATGTTACAATGAGGACTTTCCAATTATCAAAAATGGAACTCAATAATACAACTCTTGTAACTCATCATCTAATTTAATATCTGGCATTGCCAACTGATTCACTGTATTATGAAATATACTAATATGTTATGTCATTTAATCCCCATCTTTGTATTTCATATTCACCAGGTTTCGAATCAAGAATGCTTTATTTTACAAAGTCTTTCATTCGTACAAGTCCTTTAATTTCTCCCATATCTTGTTAGCATCTATTTCAATTTCAACATGTGGATATACACTAAGATCCAACTACTGTCTGATCAAGGCCACTGCCTTTCAATTCATCTTCTTCCACTCAAGTTTGATTTATCTTTGGGTTTATCAGTGTCACCCTAAATAGAAAAGTTGGGCTTAATCACATTCGGACCTTTATTTTCCTCCTCCATTTAAATGCACAATTAGGGATGGGAATAGGCTAGGCCATCCGACAGGGGCCTATGTCCTGGCCTACTTATGGTCTGGCCTGGCCTGGCCTGTTTAATAAAAAGGTCAGACTCAGGCTGTTTTTAAAGTCTATTTATGTAAATAGGCCAGACTCAGGCTTGTAAAAAAACCTATTAGGCCTGACAGGCCGACCTATATATATTTTATATGTATTCAATTCTCTATTTTTTCTTCTTCTAATTTCCATTGCACTCACTCCAAAGCAATATATTTTTTATAAAAACCGATATTATTTATTTGTTACTTTATATTTTATAAAAACCAATACTATTTATTTGTTATCTTTATATATATTATTAGTATATAAATTTAGAAACCCTAATTGTTTATTATTACTGAATATGAGTTTGTTTGAGAGGTAATATTCCGAGTTGTTTGAGAGGATTTGTTTAGAGGTAATATTCTGAGTTGTTTGAGAGATAATAATAGGTGCGTTTGTTTCAATAAAAAATTTATTCTTTTAAACCAAAAACTATTTTTTAGGGTTTAAAAGGTATTTGTTTCATATTTTAAAAAAATTATTTTGTTAGAAAAATCATTTTTTTATTTAATATATATATACATATACACATTAGTATTGGTATATGGAGAATCATATAAATCGATATGTGTAGAGCATCATGTAGCTACAGATAATTGTTTATTTATTACCTTTATATATATATATGATGTTGCACGAGAGGATTTGTTTGAGAGGTAATAATCTGAGTTTGTTTGAGACCATTTGTTTGAGAGATAATAATGGGTGCGTTTGTTTTAATAAAAAATTTATTCTTTTAAACCAAAAATCATTTTTTAGGGTTTAAAGGGTGTTTGTTTCATATTTTTTTTTAAATTATTTTGTTAGAAAAATTATTTTTAATGTGAATAAGGCTTTTAAATAAGCTTACAGGCCATGCTATCATAGGCCGTAGGCCAAGCTTAGGCCACAAAAATTCATCGTAGGCCAGGCTCAGGCCTTTCAAAGCCTGGCCTGGCCTATTTCCACCCCTATGCACAATCCAAATTAATCGAGCTCTAATACCACTTTATTGGGAAGAAAAAAAAACAAAGATAACTATGTCAATAATGCATAATATTTTTTCACCAACATGTGCACATAAATGGCCAAATAGAAAAATGCAATTCCACTGAACGACAACAATTGGAAGAAAAATTAAATATGTGACAAATACAATTTCTAACATGGAAAACTTTCCTCAAATTGTGATAATGAAAACCACAGGACATAGTCTTGTAAAATCTTCCACTATAATAATTAATGGTTATACTCCTAGTAAAACTTGGGAATATCAATCAACAATAGCCATCACCAAAGGGTGGAAACAAAACAAGTAACAAACAACCTTCCACTAAAGTGGGTATTACAAACTAACTCTTAGAGAAGGTAAAACTACTAATATTGTATAATAAAATAACAAAAATAACATACTAAAATTGTAGACCAAATGAACTAAGTTTGCTACACACATATTACCACCATCGAAAGTCAATTTCTTCTTCTCCTCTATGTTGTCTTGTTGCAGCCTTTTCTTTTGTGTTTCTCTTTTTGTGTGGCATTATAACAATCTGAAACCATTCCACCTATATCCATTCAAACCAAACCTTTTAAACCCATTTAAAACATCTTAACATACAACAAAACCATCTGAAACAATCTTCAAACCTTATGAACCCCAACCATCAGCACCAACCACTCAAACTACAAAACAATATGAACCAAGTAAGGAAAACACTCAAAATCCAAAACCGTCATCCAAAAAATCACTTAAGAAACCTACCATCAAACCATCATAAAAAAGCACTCCCAAATTACTTCCAAAATGCCATCTGAATCGGCCAATAAATATGACAAAGGAAAATCCAAAGAACCAAAACGTTATCCTCCCAAGTAAAAGAACCAAAATGTTCTCCATCCAAAGCCAAGATCAAACAATCCTTATCTTCCAAAACACTCTCAATTTTGAAAAAATAAATCCCACCTATTTTTTTTTTTATCATAAACAAGAACAAATGTTCAATGAAATATGGGCTAAAAAACCTGTTGTAGTTGGGAGATATTTCAACTTTGAAAATCTAAAACTTGAAAGTGTGTTTATTCAGAACTACATTAATGGTCTTGGTTGAGCAAAATTCTTACAAACTAGAGAAAACCACTACCCCAAAGTTGTTAGAGGTTTTTACTTGAAAGCTGAAGTTTTTGAAGACAAATTTATCATAGTCTAAAAAATCATAGGTGTTGAGATTAGATTCACACTAGAAATCCTTGTCAATATTCTTGATCTCGTTACTGAAGGCTTAACCATTTTTGGAAAACAATGGTATGATGCCTTGAATATTCAAAAGGATGAAATGCTCCCAAAAAATTGTGTTTGCTGATTTGAGACCACTTCCCAAAATATTCAACAGTATTAGTCAATATTGCATATTATTATATTGTGGTAGTCATGAATTTGTTTATGATCATGATGCAATGATCATATATCATTTGCTCCATGGGATGAAACTGAATCATCATTTTCTCCATGGGATGAAACTGAATCATCATTTTCTCCATGGGATGAAACTAAATCTCCCTTATGTAATCATCCAAAAATGATTGCTTCAACAGTAAGAGATTACAAGAAGCTCAATGTCCCTTATGGAGTGACACTAACAAAAATGTTTAGGCACTTCGAAGTGACTTTGGATGATGAATAATTTGATTTTAAGATTTTCATGTTCACCCTAAAAAACATTGCTCACATGTAAACGGAACCAATCTTTTCTCATAAACCATCCTCTCTTCCTCCAAATGATACTCCTCAACTGATTTCTAGAGTATCAAAAAGAAAGAGGTTTGAAAGAAATGTTTTGATCAACAAAAATGCTATAAAATTCACTCATGAGTCAATTCTAGAACGTTATCTACAACGACAGAAATTCTTGTTGATTTGAACTTTGAGGCTGATCACCTTAAACTGAACCTACACTAGTTTTCATTGGCATACCAACACCAATCCCCTTGATGGCCTTTTCATAAAAACAATTCAGGTGTAACTTGAAATCTTTGTTTGGTTTGAAAAATTACTTTACTACAATTTCCACAAAATGAAATTCAATCTATGTCACTCTCTACATTGATCCTAAGTTTCGTACTATGGAATCCTTCTACCCTTCAACTGTACCACCTCCTTATGATCCATAACGTTATGGAAAGGAGAAATCTGAAGAATATAGGCCTCTTAATGGTTTAAGATTGAGAAAAATATAGCCAACACTAGGAAGGACATTCTTGGGATTTTTTAAGCTATGAAAATCATTATAACACGTCAAATTTACAACAATGTGGACCTAACCATTTTAAGAAATTGGATCATGAATTATATGTTTCCTAGGTTTGGTCTCAATCCACAGGCTCCAAATCCACCTTTATGCTTTCCCGAGCTGCCCATACCTTTTACTTTATCCTCCTATGGTGATTCTTCCCCATCACTGTCTTTTTAAAAAGACTTTGTTGTTGAATCTTTTTGGTATTCCCTCTACTTTTTGATATGATAAAGGGGGAGAAGTAATTAGATGACAATTATTTTTGAAACACTTTTTTATGTACTTCTCTTTGAATTTCTATCTTTTAATGTTTTTTTTTTTCTTTTGAATATTTGTAAGAAATATCATTCTAGTTGGAACATCTTTTGATTAATGAATGAAATATGATATTTTGCTTCAAATTTATATTTGCGATTATCTTTGTATTTTAAAAATGTTATATAGGTTGTTTAAATTGTTGGGAAGTTTTTGACAAAAACACTTCGCCTATTATCATGTTTACCTAATTAGAATCAAAATCTAATTAACATGTTTTGTCATTCTCAAAAAGAGGAGATTGTTGAGGCAAAATCAATCATTAATGTTTTGAATATAATCAACATTTAATTATATTTATTAATTATGACTCTGATCTTATTAATTATTAACTTGTGCTACGACATGGAATACCCGAAAGCCCTAAAAAATGCATGGAAAAGAGGGTCAGATTAACCTCGAAAAAAGTGATCCAACAATGGGTTTGACCTAAAGTTTCAGAGTTTGTTTGACCAAATATTTTACCCATCCAATGGTGAAATTATGCAAATAAAAACACATGTGATCCATCTTATATGTTGAAGTATGCATATTCATGCATGATCATGTGGTCATTTTCAAGTAATTAAGATTGACTTCATCATCAAATCTGGATTCATCTCATGTACTCAACAAGACAAGAACACGTTTTGCGAAGAATAAAATGGTTTTGAAGATTCCTCAATGGAATGTTAAACCAAATTGATGATACATTGTTTGTAGAACATTTTGATTGTCTTATCAAAGACAAGAGACAAAGTGGATCAGTTTGGGATCACTAAATGCTTGTCCTAGATGGACAAAATTTGCAGAGGGCTACCAAAAAGCGAATAAGCTTCAAGAAGCCAAACAATGAAAGTCCATATGCAAAAAACACATGTAGATTGATTTCCAATTTTGATCACCAGATTAATTAGCTAGAACTAGTACAAAAGCTCTTAAGTGCACTGCAAAAAATAATGTTGATGTGACATATGTGCATGCTTCTGACTCATCATTGTTCCAATAGACATATTTAGCCTTCGTGTTCATGTTTCCTTCAAGACTCAAGAAAGAACGTTCTAGATTTGGAGAACAACATTTTGGACAAAAGTGTGAATAAGAAGATTGTTTCAAAGAAAACAATTGACAGTTGGCAACACTGTCCAACGACTATACTTAGAATAAATTGAATATTCAAAATCTCTCTCCGCCAATAAAACAAAGATCAATAAGGCGATGAACCAATATTTCATTTGACAATCTATCTACACTTGTTAATCTAAGCACAAGCTGTGAAACAATTCTCTCAAGAAAAACTCCAAGCTCTATTCACTATATTCGTAGATTATTCTTTCTGAAATCTTGCTTTCACTAAATCTCAAACAAAGAGATGAAAATCATTATATCCCAAACATTTTTTATCAAACACTTTAATTGTAACTCAATTCTATTTTTTATGTTAGATTGAGTGTGTTTGTAAAAATCCTTTATGGTTTGAAAGGTGGTTGTAAAACTCATTTCTGGATTGAAAAGTGGATGTAAAAAATTCTTTTCTGGATTCAGAGGTGAAAGATGTATTTGATCAAGTGTGATCAAGAAAGAAAGTACAAAAGCAGAACCTTTTGTGTTGAGCATATTAGTGGAAATCTCATAGATTATGAGGATTTGACGTAGCTCAGGTTGGGTGAACCAAATACTTCTCTTGTGTGATCTTCTTAACTTTTTTCTTTTATTTATTAAATATTCACATATCACACTTCACTTGCTATAGCATTTAGTTAATTTATTTCAAATCTTAACCCATCTAGAACATTTTGGTTATTCAATCTCTTATTACCAAGATTATTCTTGAGTATATTAAATTAAGTGTATGAATTAAAATTTAAAAAGGAGGTCACAATTGAAATTCCTTTTTCTTGTGACATTTATTGCTCTACTTCAAGAAAGTGGTTGGTGGTGGTGGATGGAGATGATGGTGATACCGTTCAAATATTAAGGGTCAGTGATTGGTGGATGTGGTCGGTTTTAGATGGGTGATCGAAAGTCGGAGGTCGTGGTCGGTGATGGTGATGGTGGTCGGAGGTGGGTGGTCAATGATGGTGTTTGATGGTTGTTGGAGTGATGCTTACATCTATTGATGATGACATATTAATTTTAAAACAAAAACAAGAATTATAAAATATATATTTTTGGTATTGAGTTTTACGGAAAATCTGTTTAGCAATCAAGTAAAATTTCAACTCAATCCCATTTTTGCCAAATATGTTTTGGTTTTAATATCGACTTTCAAAATAGAAAACCGAAAACTTACAACCAAATCTAATGGGCCCTTAATTCTCGTGATTTTATTTATAGGGTTCTATATTTAGTGCGGAGGTAGTAGATGGCATGGAATTGGTTTAATTTAATTATGATCTATTTGGTTCAGCGAAGAGGAGGGGAGGGGAAGAGAGAGATTTTTAATGGTTTTGTGTTTGGTTCAAGGAAAGTAGGGAATTTGAAATGGTTTTTAAGTTATATTAACATCTTCCCTCTCCTCCAAATCCCCCAAAATAGAGGGAGAACAAAACAACTTTACGAAGGATTTTGCGAATAACATTAGAATATTCTCTCTCTTTTAAATTTTAAACCAAACACAATTTTTTCAAAATATTTCATCCCCTCTAAACTCTTCCAACCAAACACAGCCTTATGATATAATACATGTGAATAACATTATAATTTTTTTGTCTTCCTATTGATTATGAATTATTTGGATTCGTAGATCCTTTTAGACATACATATACCTCAATAACCACACAATTTCCAAGACTTTCTTTTTTGTGATGCCATCTTTTGTTCTTAATGGTTTCTTTATAAAAATACCCTTATAATTTACTAATTAAAATGTAATTTATTTCTCTCAATCTCTCTCTTATGATATCAATAATCATAGAAATAAATATATAAAAGTAACACTTTTTATTACTAAATATATATTTTTTAATATGTATAAACTTTGTTGGAGGGCCTTATTGTAAAGAATAGAGGGATGGAGTGTCTTTTATCAAGGATATGAATGGATTTTTATACTTTTCCAATTATGCTTTACATTATTGTTAGAGAAATGAAGGTATTTCTAATAGAAAACTCTCCATTTTCTTGATACTTAATGTCAAGTACAATGAGGTATTTATAGGTACAAATAGAAAACTCTAAACATATTTCTAGGAGCTTCTTAATTAATACCCATTTCTAGATACTTCCCATAATTTTATTTAATTAAAGCACTTCTAGATTCTTACACGAAAATTCTACATGGTTTTAGAATTATCTAATTTCAAATTAGTAATAGCATTGTTCCCCCTTAATTTGAAATTTTCTTCTTTATTCCATGTCTTGATCTTAGCCTTTGAAAGTCTTCAAATGTTAACAGCTTTGTAAAAATATATGCAAGTTGACATTGTTACATCAATTGGCATCAGAGCCAGTCTCTAAGAAATAAACACCCAAAAAGTGTTAGAGCAAAAGATTCAAGAAGATAATGTAAAAAGCTAAATACATTACTGAAGGAGGGTCATCAAACAGACCACCATACTTTGATGGCTCAGATTATTATTTCTGAAAAAAAAAAATGCAATTGTTCTTAAAATCACAAGACACTGGTATATGGTGAATCATCATAGATGAAGACTTCATACCAATAGTAGATCAAACTGATGCAACATCTGCTGAAAAGAAAGAAGCAGAAAGAAAGAAGCAGATTGGACAGTAGATGAAAAATCTAAGGTACTCCTAAACTCAAAAGCTCAATTATTTTTATCATGTGGTTTAAGCAGAGAAGAAAGTGAAAGAGTAGATGAGTGTGACACTACAAAGAAAGTATGGGACACACTGTAAACTCATCATGAAGGAACAAGCCATGTTAAAGAAACAAGAATTGACATTGACATTCGAAAGTTTGAATTATTTGAAATGAACGAAGGAGAAACAATCAATGAAATGTACTCAAGTTTCACAACCGTAGTGAACGAAATACGTTCTCTTGGCAAAGCTTATTTAGTACAAGACAAGGTAAGAAAGATCATGAGATGTCTTCTAATCATGTGGATACCAATGGTGACAACCATAAGTCAAGCCAAAACTCTTGAGGTACTAGGCCTGGAAGGACGTTCTCCTTAAAACTAAAGTTGAAATTCCCAAAAATGATTTGTCAAATTTTATTAAAGCTACTGAAACTTTTCAAAGAATCATGGGATCTCAAGTTGGAATATTTGATAAAGCTGGTCTTGGTTTTGATAAAATTCAAAAAATCAAAATGTATGAAAACTTTTTTGTTCTTAAAAGGAAAGAAGAAAAATGCAAGATTAAATGTTCATAATATTGCAACAAAATTAGACATCTGGAATTTACATGTTATTTTAAAAAAAAAAAGATGAAAAAATCAAGAACAAAAAGATCTTCAGAAAAGAAGAGCATTTTGGAACAAAATAAAAATTTCTCAAAAACTGGAAAAAGGAGAACATTCTCTAGTAAATATAGTAAAAGAAGAATGTTCTTGAGCTTTACCAAAAACAAGTTACAACTCAGCTGACTAAACCTCTTTCAAAACAAACTACTAGATATTCCTCTAGGTCCAAGAATGGCCACTCTGAGATAACATATAACATTAAAAAGGAATCAGATTTTAACATTAACACTCCAGGACTCAAAACTAAGTGGGTACCTAAAGTTAATGGAACAAATCATGCATGATGGTTTTCAAGATATCAAGAAAAGATCATGGTTCTTGGACAGTGGTTGTTCAAGACATATGACGGATGATAAGAATCGTTTCATGTCATTCATCAAAAAGGATGGAGGATCCGTAACATTTGGCAACAATGATCAAGTAAAAATCAAAGGCAAAGGAACTATAGGTAAAATAAATTATGCCAAAATCAATGATGTTCAATATGTTGAAGGATTGAAACATAACCTTCTCAGCATTAGTTAACTCTGTGATAATGGCTTTGAAGTTATTTTCAAACCAAACATATGTGAAGTGAGAATGGCAAATTCTGGTGAAATTATATTTTCTGCATCTAGAAAGAAAAACCTTTATATTTTATACATTGAAGAACTACCAGTTGAATCCTGTCTCATGTCTATAAATAAAGACAATTGGATATGGCATAAAAGAACTGGACATGTAAGCATGAAAACAATTTCAAATTTATCAAAATTAGATCTTGTTAGAGGACTTCCTAAAATAAACTTTGAAAAAGATAAAATATGTGAAGCTTGTACAAAGGGAAAACAAGTTAAGAGTAGTTTTAAATCAAAAGAATTTATATCAACCAAAAAACCTCTTGAACTACTTCACATTGATCTTTTTGGTCCCATCAAAACTACTAGTCTAGGAGGTAAGAAATATGGATGTGTTATCATTGATGATTTCTCTATATACACATGGGTACTATTTTTAAAACAAAACGATGATGCATTTGATGCCTTAAAAAACTTCTGTAAAAAGGTTCAAAATGAAAAGGAATCCAATATAATCACTATGAGAAGTGATCATGGAGGTGAATTCATTAATGCATCTTTCAAAATATTTTTTGATGAATTGGTATATCTCATAATCTATCTTGTGCAAGAAATTCTCAACAAAATGGAGTTGTTGAAAGAAAAAATAGAACTTTGCAAGAGATGGCAAAAACAATCTTGGAAGAATCAAATGTTGAAAAGTATTTATAAGCATAACCTATAAACACTTCTTGCTATATTTTGAATCGTGTTTCAATTAGAAAAATCATAAACAAAACACCCTATGAGATCTGGAAAAATAGAAAACCAAACATTTCATATTTTCACATCTTTGGTTGTTATTGCTACATCTTAAACAACAAAGATAACTTGAGAAAGTTTGATGCAAAATCGGACAAAGCTATATTTTTGGGATATTCAAAAGAATCTAAGGGATATCGTATCTTTAATTTAAAAACCAAAACTGTTGAAATAAGTTTGCACATATTATTTGACGAGTTTGATGATCTTGATTTAAAAAAGAAAGACGATGAGGAGGAAAAACAATCTGAGCAAACACAACAGATTGTTCTCCTGGAAAACGAGATTGATAAACAATCTCCGTTTCAAACTCCTCCTAGAAGTTGGAAACTAATAGATGATCATCCTCATAACCAAATCATTGAAGATACAGCTGATGTCATTAGAACAAGACTGTCATTTATAAATGATGAAAACAACAACATGGCAATGATATCTCAAATGGAACCAAAATCCACCAAAGAGGCTATAATTGATCAATCTTGGATTGATGCAATGAAAGAAGAACTTCTTCAATTAGAAAATAATGAAGTCTGGACCCTTGTTCTGGATCCAGTAGATCAAACAATCATTTGAACACAATGGGTTTTCAGAAACAAGCTAGATGAAGAATGAAAGGTTGTAAGAAACAAAGCAAGGTTAGTTGCTCAAGGTTATAATCAACACAAAGGAATAAACTATGATGAAACTTTTGCTCCAATTGCAAGGTTGGAAGCCATATGAATCCTTCTTGCATATGCATCATATAAACATATCAAACTTTTTCAAATGGATGTTAAAAGTGAATTTTTAAATGGCTTTTTAAATGAACAAGTTTATGTTCGTCAACCTCTCGGTTTTGAAGATCAAAAGAAACCAAATCGTGTTTTTAAACTCACCAAAACCTTGTATGGTTTAAAGCAAGCTCCTAGAGCTTGGTATGAAAGATTAAGTTCTTTTTTGATCAAAAATGGTTTTTCCCGTGGAAATATTGACACAACACATTTTAAGAAAACACATAAAATGATCTTTTCATTTCAAGTGTATATAGATGATATTATTTTTGGATCAATAAATGAAAAATGTGAATATTTTTAAAAACTTATGCAAAATGAATTTAAAATAAGCATGATGGGAGAATTGAGATATTTTCTTGGTTTAAAAATAAAGCAACTTAAAAATGGAATTTTCATTTGTCAAGAAAAATATATCAATGATCTTTTGACTAAATGCAAAATGAGTGAAGCCAAGATTATGACAACTCCCATGCATCCATCATCTTCATTAGATAAAGATGAAAATGGACAATCAATTTCTGAAAAAGAATATAGGGGTATGATTGGCTCATTACTTTATTTAACTACAAGTAGGCCTCACATTGTCTTCGCAGTAGGATTATGTGCTAGGTTTCAATCTTCACCAAAAGAATCTCACCTAGCTGCCGTGAAAATAATTTTTCGTTATCTTATTGATACTACTGATCTTGGCCTTTTGTATAGCAAAGGTTCTCAATTTGATTTTGTAGCTTATTGTGATGTCGATTATGCTGGTGACAAGATCGAAAGAAAAAACACAAGTGGTGCATGTCAGTTCTTAGGAGAAGCGTTGATAAGCTGGTCATGTAGAAAGAAAAACACGATTGCCATATCCATCACTAAAGCTAAATACGTTTCAGCATTAGATTGTTGCTCCCAAGTCTTGTGGATCAAAAATCAACTTGAAGATTTTTCAGTAAGATATTTTCACATTCCAATATATTGTGATAATACTAGTGTCATTAATCTATCTATGAATCCTATTCAACATTCCAGATCTAAACATATCGAAATAAAACATCTTTTTATTAGGGATCGTGTGGACCAAAAAGATATTGAATTAATATTTGTTGATACAAAGAATCAGTTAGCTGACATTTTTACAAAACCTCTTGTTGAAGAAAGCTTCAATTCAATCAAAGAACGCTTAAAAATCATCAAAAATCCTGCTCAAGATCGTTAAAATTAAAACCAGAACATTTTGATCATAACGGAGAAAGTTCTCCGTTTTGAGCTTCTTTGCTCAAGAACGATCTTCGTTTTTCATCATAAAAAACTTTCAAAATCAGCTTTTAAACTGAAATGTCTGCTAACTTTTCAAAAGGTAACGGCTACCCATGCCACACCTGCCGCATCTTTCCGTTTTCCTCCTTCCCAACACTCAACTGACCAATCCATCAAATCACATGTGTGGCACTCTCTCCACTCTTAATCCAACTGCATTCTTTCAAGAACATTCATCCTTCTACACTAACCAACAACTTCAACCTTTTTCTGCAAATATTCATCTTTTATGTACCCTTCATCAGTAACCCTTATTTTTTTTTTTTCAAAAATGGCTTGCACCAAAATGTCAGCACGCAAAAACGCTAGCTTACCAACATCTTCATCATCTCCTTCTCCATCTCAAGATCGTTCACCATCACCTCCACCTAGACCAACACCCCCATATTCATCTTCAAAGAGAGCATTCTCTGATTACATGTCTTCACCACCATAATCTAGTCCCCTTCCTATCACACTGGAACCACTCACAACCATTCTTCCGCCATTATATCAATGCCCTCTTCCTTCAAGCAGTTAAGCCTCACCCATCTTCAAAAAATCCTCAACCCTAGTTCCAACACTTCATCCTCCAAACGAAGATCAATGCGTGTTCTGGCAGGTAATGGTATTTCAAAAACAAAAAATAAGGACACCACAATCTATACCATTTCTGATGATGATTCTAAACCCTCACTACCACCACAAAATCTTAAATCACAAAATTTTTCTCCCTCAAAAACTTGCAAACCAAAATCCCCAGAAATTTCAATATCCCCAAAAATCTCACAAACCCCGACAACTTCAAAATCCTCAAAATCTCCTTCAAAAATGTTTTCATCCAAAACCACCTCCTCTAAAACTAAACCCACAATTCCAAAATCTACCTCATCTTCAACTCTATCTCAGTTTTTAGCCTCTAAAAAATTAAAAATTCCTCAAATTTTTTTTAAGAAAAGTTCAACTCAAGAATGTTCTTCGTCCCAACTCCCAACTCAAGAACATTCTCCACTCAAAACTCAAGAACGTTCTCCACTCGAGAACGTTCTCTAGTCAAAACTCCAAATCCAAAATCAACAAAAACCTCCAAAACAACAACCACAAAACCCTCCACCAAACCTTCTTCTTCCAAAATCCTAATTCGACCTCTAATTCCTTCAAAATTTAAAAACACTATATGTTGAAAAATGGTCTCAACGACCTATTGGCATTGGTCGGGATTTTAGCTTTGAAAACCTACAAGTTGAAGAAATCTCCATTCAACATCATACAAATGCACTTGGATGGACTGATTTTCTTAATATTTCTGACTGCTACTACCCTGAGGTCATTCGAGCATTTTACTGCAAAGTTGAAGCATTTGCAGATAAATCCCTCATTGTCTCAACATTAAAAAGTATTGAGATTCGACTCAAACCTTTAATTATGGCAGAAATCTTAAACTACCATCTAAAGGCCCAACAGTTTTTGGAAAACATTGGTACACAACCTTGAACACCACCAAAGAAGAAGTGTTTCAAGAACTGTTTATTGAAAGGTCTACAAATAATTTCTTAGCTGACCTAAAATCACTTCCAAAAATCTTCAACAGTATAAGTCAACACTCCATCCTTCCTCATTATGGCAGCCACGAATTTGTCTCTAATAATGATGAACTAGTCATTTATCATCTTCTTCATTGCAAGAAGCTAAATCTGCCTTAACTTATAATCCAACATATCATTGCTGCAATTCACAAGGATTATAAGAGAAATTTCGTTCCATATGGTATGATTTTCTCCAAAAAATTTAGGCATTTTCGTATTCCTCTGTTGACTGAAATTTCCAACATTAAAATCTCAAAATTCTCATCCAAAAACATCTCACATATGAAACAAATTCCCACTATTCCATCCTCACCAAAATTTGCTTTTAATCCGTCTGCAAATAAAAGGAAAAGGTCTGCACGCACCTCTGTTGACAACACTGAGCAGTGCTCACCTCAAGAACGTTATTCCCCTCTCTAACATGCTGAAGAACGTTCTCCGTCTCTACCTGTTCAACAAAATCTGAATCATATCCTTGATCAAGTATTTCCTCCAACATCTACTATTCCATCATTCACAAATCAATCCTCTCAAGGTAATTTATGTCATCCACTTCAAATTCAGCACACCTCTATGATGTCACCAGCCTTTGTGTCCCCACAAAAAACATCTTCTTCTATCTTTGGAATAAGCCGATATTTGGTCTTTCCAGATTTAGACATAGATGGCCCATTTGTGCCTCATCATTCTGCTCCTACAAACTCTATTCCTCACATCAATACTTCATTTTCCACCTTATCTACATTTTGTACCACTGTTGCTCCATCACAAAATACTCCTCTCACCACTCCAATTGATGATGAACAACATCCTTCTAAAAGGACCAAAATAGAAAGGGAAACATCCAAAACATATAAGGAAATCCCCATAATCTTTGTTGCCTTTCAAACCATCATAGATAGGCAAGCTCATCAGGACAAAGGGCGGGCTATTTTGCGGAACTGGATGGCTACTTAGCTTGGTCCCAAGCTCGGACTTGAGCCTCCAATACCTAATCCTCCTCCAATTTTTCCTGACATACCTCAGTTGTCATTGTCTCCATCTTCTAAGGGGTCTTCACTTTCATTGTCTTTCTAATTTAGCTTTAGGTTAACTCTCCTGTTCCTTTTTGCTATGACAAAGGGGGAGAAGTTATTTATATTTTAAGAATCAGAAGTTATTTTTGTATGACTACTTACTACTTTTGTATTTTTTTTTTGAACCACCTTGTAATGATCTAGATCTTTATTGGTTTATCAATGAAAAATTATTATTTGTTTTGATGATAATTAAACATGTTTTGTCATCATAAAAAAGGGGGAGATTGTTGAGACAAAATCCCAAATTAATGTTTTGATGATAATTAAACAAAAAGTTAATTAAGACTTCTAATTATGATTCTAAGTGTTTTGGTATTTAACATGTGTATTTAAGTTTGTTAAAATAAGATAGGTACCGAGCATTACAAAGAAAATTGTATTAAAATCAAGAAAGCAAAATCAGCAAAACGAATAACGTTCTTGATAGATTTCTAGAAAACGAAGAACTTTCGAAGGTTTGGTCTCCAAGCTTCTTAAATCTCTTTATGGACTTAAGCAAGCTAGTCATCAATAGTTTGTTGACAAGTTGATATAATTTTTGCTCAAACTTGGGTTCAAGAAAGCTGCAATTGATCACACACTCTTCATCAAGTCTACTTCAAATGTATTCACTACACTTTTGGTTTATGTGGATTATATCGTACTTTTTTGAAATAACTTGACAAAATTTGATTCGATTAAGCATGATTTGTATTTTGATTTTTGCATCAAGAATCTTGGTGAACTGAAATTTTTCCTTGGGTTGGAAGTAGGTCATTCCCCCAAGGGTATTTCTGTGTCAAGGAAAATATTTCTTGGAACTCCTTGATGATCTGGGTTTGGTGCATAGCAAGCCTGCTAGCACCCCTCTTGATCTCATTGTTCGATTTGCAACTCAACAACTTGGCCAACTGATGTTCACTTTAATGTTGCCTTTCTTGTGATGCGATACCGTAAGCTTACTTCTGGTCATGGCTTATTCGTCCCTCGTTAGTCTGAACTACATGTGTTAGGCTTTGCTAATGTTGATTGGGGGCTGTATAGACAATAGAGGATCTGTTTCTAGGTTTTGTTCTTTCTTTGTCGTTTACTTGTCACTTGGAAATCCAAGAAATAGAAAACTATGTCATGTTCATCTACAGAGGCTGAATTTTGTGTCATTGCCAAAACCTTCAACTTTCTGGCAGTCTGCCATTCAAGTTGATGAGTATTGTTGTACCTCTTGAAGTATCTCTTAGGGGTGAAAGAGTTGTTTTTAATTTATGTCTACATTGACATAAGTCTATTTCTGAAATTCCAACTTTCATTGAGAGAATGTTACATATCAAGTCCTATATTAATTAAAGTATATGAAAACACTTTGATTGATTTACATCAATTATAATATCCCTTTATTGAGAGAATTTTTCATTCATACTTTTCTTTATGTGTGCTTGGCTTTTTCAGAATTCTTACTTTAACACGTTGCCTTTTTCATTCTCTCTCTTACACTGAACGAGTTATTCTTAAATAGAGAGATGAAGTGTTCGTTGAGAATGTTATCGTTGGAGATCTTCAATCACCATTTAAGGAAGATCAGTCTTTAAGATGTATCCATATATATCTCCATGATACATTATGCACATCTTCAATTTAAGAGGGTAGATCTTAGAGGATATTACAATCAGAGGATGTCACAAAACTTTTAGACTATTTACAGACTCAAGTATTGACCATAGAATAATCATATTTGTCTTCTTCAGAGTGTTGACTATTCAGAACAATGACTTTTCAGATTTTTTCATTTCAGGGCGATTACTTCCATCAGAGCATTAATTATCCCGAGTGTTGTCTTTTTATCAGAGCATTGACTTTTAAATAGAGTCAGAGGATTAGATGCTTGACGTGATTATCAGAGGCAGGCAATCACTTGCTTGTCACACTTATCAGAGAGAGATGATCACTTTGTTTGAAAGTGATCATTTTTCTTGACATATTTATCAAACACAAACGATCATTTTGCTTGACATACTTATCAGAGGCAAAATATTCAGACTATTGCTTGTATTAACGAATTCACTAAAGGTGCATTTGAGAGCGCGTTCATTAGAATCAGACACAACTATAGTAGTTTCTTTAGAGTCATTGTGATCTTTGTTTAGAAGATTCTATTTTCTTTGTTCATTAGAGGATCTAGCTTATACCATAACAATGACTTGTATTCCTTTTGCCTTTAATGCTTTGACTCGGACTGTATATCATAATACTTCTTATTGTTGTATTATGACTTGTTCGATTAGTAAACGTAGTTACTTGTTAATTAATTGATAATATCTTGTATTTAGAAACATTTAGATTATTATCTCTAACTTGTAATTCATGCTATTTTAAAATAGATAGTCTTCTAACTTAATATGTACATTTAGCATATGCAGTTGGTGGATAATTGTTCTTTATTTGTTTGTTTTTGTTATTATCAAAACATCTAGATGGTTGTAGTTAGAACCACTTGTGCACTATCAAATTATATGTTATTTACTGTTACGGCCAAAGGGCTCTACACATTGAGCCAGCCACATTTTCCATGAGCGAACAAATCAGCATTTCTATTGTAATATTGGTATTTTAACTTCTACAACATCGAATAATGCATCTAATTCAGGGTAAATATATAACATGGTCAACACTTTATAAGAGTTCAAGGTTCATTGATATAAAGATTTTGTGGCACGCTTCAACACACTGGACTTATTGTGGCATGCCACGTCCTCAAATCTAAGCTTGCTCAACGTTTGATGCTGATTTCAGAAAAACGAGCAAATCCTGGCTATTTTATTTATATACTTTTACTAAATGTCAATGTTACATCTTAATGACATATAAGTCACAATTGGGAAGACGAGTGCTGCTTCAATTACAATGAAAACCTGAATATGCATATAGCATGATACAACCTAAAATAATCAGAGATAATTAAAGGCCATTCAATTGAGTTGAACATGTGTTCATTTCACTCATCCACCTTTTTCTTTGATATTGTGTCATCTTAGTAGTAAGAATTTAATAATTTAACTTTAAAGACAAAATTCAAATTTCATATGAGACATTTATAAAATAGTCATTATTACATTTACTACTGTTATTAATAATAATCATTTTTTCAAACAAAAAAAAAATCAATTGAACAGAGTAGAAACGAATTCAACTTTGTACCATAAAAATTATTCAACTGAAAAATAATAAACACATAACTATCTGTCAACAATATGTACTTTACATTATATTTTAGAATAAGGGCCAAAATATCCAGACCCTTTAAGGATCTTATCTCTTAAGGTTTGATATTCTAATCAAAGAGGCCTTCAATTCCTCTCATAATTCAAAACAAACAAAAAATTATTGAAAAAATCATACAAAATAGGAAACAAAAATTTGAAAAAATCATACAAAATGGACTTAATTATGAGGTGTTGAATCCACCACTTCGTTATGCCTCTTTGAAGGACCTGAAGGTGGCACTGTTCCTTTGGGAAAGAAGTTGAAAACCAATTTTTGGTATGGAAGTCTCTGTTGAAACCCTTTTCTTTCATTTAGCTTCATAGCTGTCCCAGTTCTTATTGCAGTACAAGAACCAAAAAGAAGGAAGTAAAGTAGAAGGAGAACAAGAGAAAAGGTTTTGCATGAAAGATGCAAGGATTTAGAAGAATGAGAATTTTCCATTAAAAGAATGGCTATAGAGATGCTTGATTGAATGATTTTGCACAACAAACTTATTTGGCTTTGCTTGCTATTGGAAAAGTGGTTTAAGGAGTTGGTGAAGTGTTGAGTTTTTTGAGGAAAGGTTTTACCAAGTAAACATGAGGTTTTATATTGTCTATGTGTTTGAACGGGGAGCAAGGCAAAAGTTAGGCAATAGGAATTGTGAAAGAGTGGGAAATTTGAAGAAATAAATAAATAAAATATAACATGTACGATGTAAATTAAGTTTATAGTTACCATTAATATAAACGGCACGATGAGTGGTTGTATAACACACACTCATAAATTTAAAAAATGTTTAATTGCAGTTTTAGTCTCTTTATTTTATCTGAATCCAGTCTCGTTTTGTTTCTCTCCAGTTTTGTTCTTAAACATAATTTTGGTCTAAAATTTAATGAAATTTCATTTTTTTTACATTTTTTTAAGTCACACTATTCTCATGTGCAACAATTGTATCTGAAATCTATGATCATAAATCGTATAGTACGACTTTAAAAAATAAAATTTCATCAAATTTTGGATCAAAATTCTGTTTGGGGACCAAAACTAGAGAAAAATAAAATGTGAAAACTACTTTAGCAATTCAACTAAAATAAAGAGACCAAAACTGCAATTAAGCATTTAAAAAAAATTAAAAGAATAGTAAAACATACACATTTATTTTTTGTACACCCGTAGACATCTAAAACCTGTTTAATTAAATTAAATAAATAATTAATTTAAACTACAACAAAATTATTATCAATTCAATTACATAACTAATTATAATTTTTAAATTCGTTTAAATTAACTATTTATTAAATTGAATTAATCGCAATTTACATGCGATTAACAAATAGTATGTCTTGAAAAAGTAAATGTCTACAAAACATTTTAAAAAAAAATTTGAGAAGTGAGATGCACGCTAAAGTGTAGAAAAGATTATTGCGTTTTTTTGAATGTCAACGGTTGAAGAAAAAATAATATTATTGCTACTATTAGTTAGCAGTATTTGGCGCCGGCTAAGATTGTGGTTGGACTTGGAATACCAATATCTTCCTTGGGTACACGGAAATTTCTCATATGAAAACGATTTTCAGGGAAAAATATACCAATGCGTGTCATTGTGAAGAATTGAAAAATCGGCACATGTTAGATCCTCAAGTATACAATGAGGATGTATATGGTCATACGGTCACTATCATTGTACTACGTGCCAGGTGTTTTCTATCTCTGCTTACTAGATTTTATTTTATGCAACTCATGAATTGTGTGATTTGTGTCTAGCTAAAATAATAATTGATGCTAAAATACGAATTGTTCAATTTATAAAGGATATATTATGCATCGATCTTAATTTTCTTATATTGAAAAGTGTAAAAAAAATTACATAGTCCCGTGTTTTATGACTAATCATTTGCGTTATTTTAGAATTAGTTATAGTAAAAGATAAATATTATTATTGATTTAATAATAATTAATTGTTATAAAAGATTAAATTATTATAGAAGAATTTAATTTTTTTGCGCTAGGTTTTTCGTACCCAATTTGTCATGATTAATCATGTGTGATTTTAAAATTAATTATTATAAAGTAAAATATTATTAATGATTTAGGCTAATTCTTTAGGCTCATATTGGACATACATCATTTCATTGAAAATAAAATCAAAATTATTACAATTTAAATTAAATACAACAAAAACTAAAAATTATTCTAAAATCTTGACTTGAAATACTATTAATTTTTCCTCCAAATTAGCTCTTTTTAGATCTTTAGCATTCCTTTCTTCTTAGTAGAAATTTGACCTCAAATTTATGTTCATCATAACCTAAATGATAAATAAAATAAAATAAAATAAAAATAAAAATAAAAAACACAAGTCAAAATATGAACAACAATGTTAACCTTTCTCCAATGGTCAATAAAAATTTAGAGAAGTCAAAAAATGTACTAAGGTTGTGAAACACACTTGCATACTATATAATTAGCATCTCATCGCATTCATATATCCAATATAATAGTTTAAAAGATGAAGACAAAGTTACCTTATGGAGTTGATCTTCATGATCCAATTTACATCCCTCGACTTGAACTTGGAGACAAAATATAAGTTACTTAGTTTTTACAAATCTCTCAAAGACATTAAGAGTATCATATAGAAATTTAAAAGATTTGATAATAATACGTAGTAAGGAGAAGTATAGTAGTGCAACCATCAACTAGTTCCATATGCAAATATTTAGCATTTATATAAAATCTCATAATGTCGACTCTATTTTTAACAAAACATTCTTTCAAGTTAGAAAACGAATGTTTCTTTGTAATCCCAATACATCCTTCCAAATTGTTGTCATAAACCAAGTTAATGTTACAAAGGGCAACAACACATTTATCAAGTAATTCATTCAAGACTTTGTAGAATGAGAAAAATAAGAAAGAGAGTTTTGAATTGTGTTTTAAATTAAAAACTGTTTTAACAAGATTAAAACAAAGTGATGAAAATAGAACAGATAAACAGAAACAAATAACAACACAACCAATTTATCGTTGTTAACCACTAACACAGTAACTACGTCCAATCCTTTCAACCTTAAGGATTTTATCCACTAATTCACCAACTTAATCACACTTCCACTAAACACCTGCTAGTCATACTAATGGCACTCAAGAATTCTCAACCTTCTAGCTAATTAGTACAGTCATGATGTTGAGGAATGCAACCACTACTAGGATAGGTTACAAAAACGAAAGGTTTAAGGGTTTATGAATAACTCTCAGAAAAGGGTGGTTCCAAAGTTGTATTCTCATAAAACTATTTCATAGTACATAGACAAACAAAAGAGAAAGATTGTTGTATTGTGGTACTTGTTCTAATGTTGTTCCAAGGAGGGTTACACGTCTTTTTACAGCGGGCATGAGGGTTTATGGGTCGTTGTCTTGATTTCCATAAATCATCTTGAATCATTATCTTATGTATCAAATATTTCAGAGATTGATTCACCATTAAAGATTTTCCATAAATAGTCCTTGTAATTGCTTTTGCATATCTTTATATGGAAATAGAAAGAGCAGAGGATATCATGATTAAAGTATGTCATATAGTCCTTCAATCAAATAATAGATTCAGGGTGTTGAGTAGATGATACACAAATTTGTCTTATTTAGTGTGTTGACTATTAAGAGCGTTGAATTTTTCAGAGCTTGTCAATTCATAGCAATTACTTCCATCAAAGCATTGATTATCTTTTGTGTTGACTTTGTATCTAAGCATTGACTTTTCAACAAAGCAAGACGATCATATGCTAGATGAAATTATTAGAGGCATACAGTCAAAGGCATAAGTAAACAGATGTTTGTTGAACACGTCAGAGGAAAATCAATTAGAGCATTCATCGTATTAGATAGAGTCAACAGAAGCGTGTTTCAGAGTGTGTTCATCAAACTTAGAACACATAACTCAAAGCAACGTCTTGGTGTTTCTTTAACTTGGATCAATAATCAGAGGATGCAACGTTAGGTTTGCTAAGATTTACTTGATTTGGTAATTGCACACTTAAATAGAACATTGGTGCTTTAAATTGTTCCCACAAAATAATTTTTTTATCATCAAAATAAATAAGATCATAGTTCATCAAAGCAGCTTGGTTTTAACAATATCCCCCTTTTTTATGATGACAAACATCTATTTTTGTGAACAATTTTGATTTTAAAGAAGTAAATAGAATAATAGAGAATATCACAACAAGGCTCACCCTTAATTTATGCATTTTTAAATTTAAGAGTGATAAGAGATATTCTAAAAAGATAGTTGATAAGAATTATTAAATGAAATTAAAAAAGAACTTGAAATTTTCATTAAAATTGTTAAAGATATTATTCCCTTTTGTCATCAGACAAAAAGAGCAGAGTAGCCCACAAGCGGAAAAGCCAAAAGTACAAAATAAACACACATAGCCACACAAAAAACAAAAAATACAAGGAACTACCAATTTGGGTTGGTCCGCCTAACTAATACTAAACTTAGGGTTGTTCGAGTGTTCTCATGAGTCTTGGTTGTTTGTTCCTTGAGCGTCTCAGTTTTAACTTCCAACTGATCAAATTTTTCCTTCTTGATGAACTACGAATGATCAAATACAAGGTCGGAGGGTGTGACTAATTTACTTCCAAAGGAGGATTTTGCATAGCATGAAGCAGTTGCAGCAGGAACATCCAAGAAAGGCATCTCAACCTGTGAATAGTCACAGGAAACTGCAATGGTGTTGAGGAAGTAACCGTTAGGGGTTCCATATGAACACAACTAGAGTGAGATGGGTTTTTCCTTGATGATCTTTCTATCGTTGCTATCAGTAGCTTTCTAGATTGATTACATTGGGCTTTCTGAAGTTTCAAGATCCATAGATAGAGGATTTCACTTATTTGTTTGAAAGAAAAAGAATTCTAGGAGGCCAACTACATTCCATGATCCATGATGTCCCTTATCTATTTAGTGACAAACAAGAGGACCTTGTTCCATCGGTTTGAAATGTCATTACGATCCAAACTTTGAGCATTCTTATTATGTGGTTAAGTAATTTTGGCAATAAGAGAAGTAATGAATGAGTCGAAGTTTGGAAAATTAGAGCGAATGGAATGTGTGAAGGGAATATGATCTAGAGGGATGGTGGAGGTGGCAGGTTCAAAGTAAAAATGGGTTGAGGGAGGAACATATAAGTCTTTTGAAGATGTATCAAAGGCTAAGTTAATGATGACTTGAGTTGTTGTCTTAGCTGCTTGGTGAAAGGGATTCATAAGTCTTGGTGAGGTAGGGCCAGATGCAAAGGTGGAAAAGGTAGGTGATTATGGAGTGTAGAGTTGGTAGGTGATTATGGAGTGTAGAAGTGGACAACATTTTTTGAAGAAAAATATGATTTTGTTTGTTTCCCTTTCTAATATGCCTCACAAATAATATTTCATCCGTATTTAGGATTTGGTAAGCCTTTGACTAAATCAAGACTTTTCAATTTTGAGATTAAACTTAAATTGACATCTCCCTATCTTAGATAAGTTGTTTTACATTAATAGAAATGAGACATTTTACTTCTTGTTTTTCCAAATCTGAAAAGTTTATTTTGTAAATATTGTTTTTTCTTTGACTGGTAAACTGTTAGAACCAAGTTGGTTTTATACTTACAATTTTAATGTTAACAAAATTATTTTATGAGAACAATATATCTGACTTCACAGAATACGAAAGAATAATTGTGTTTTTGAAGACAATCTAAAATAAGATTTGATTAAAAAATTTCTACAAGATTTGATCAAGATTTTTCTACAAGAATATATGAATTATTTACAAGAAGAATTTATCAAGATTTATCACAAGAATATATGAATTATTTACAAGAAGATTTGATCAAGATTTATCTACAAGAAGACAAAATTTATTTACAAGAAGATATGAATTATTTACAAGAAGATATGATTAAGAATTGTTTACAAGAAGATACATTTATTTTTTGCAAAGAACAAAATACTGAATTGGACTTAGTCATATTCCTACTTGTGAAAGTTCAGGAACTGGTCCAACGTTATGTTTCCGCCCAGATCAAAGCAAGCAATAGGAAGGGATCTTAACAAAATACAAACAATATCAATTTGAAAAAGTTACAAACTCAATCTTAACAAAATACAAACAATATCAATATGAAGAATTTACAAACTCAATCTGAACAAAATAAGAACAAAATCA
The DNA here is from genome assembly GCF_000331145.2 of Cicer arietinum. Lineage (NCBI taxonomy): Eukaryota > Viridiplantae > Streptophyta > Magnoliopsida > Fabales > Fabaceae > Cicer > Cicer arietinum. Next base: position 15,990,415 of record NC_021161.2, on the reverse strand, counting down.
ATCTGAATAGTTTACAAACTTAATATGAACAAAATATGAACAAAATCAATGTAGAAGAAATGCTCATATTGGATTAAGAAATAAATAATTGGCTAAAGAAGATATTATCAAAAACCATCTTGTTCAGAACTATTTTTGAATAAGATCGTTGTTGATCAAGTTAGGAATGAAGATACAATTCATAATTTAAAAAGGACTAAATTGAAGCCCTAATTTTATCTATAAATAAACACTCAACACTGAAGAAGAAGAAGAAGACGATCATCGAAAAATCAGAAAAGAGTAGAAAAACTCAAGCTTAAAATTTCAAATTCATCTTAGAGTTCATAGAGAGAAACACTTGTTCAAATGGGAAATATTTTTTAAGTGTTGTTCTTATAGTGTGAAATTCATTGTTACAATCAGCTTGTTAGAAACAACTACTCAAGTTCCAAACCTTTGTATTCAAACTCGATGATGGTATTAGTGTGCCTTCAACAATCTGGGGTTGTTAGATTGTTTGGAAAAGACTTGGCTGGTAGAGTCAATGTGTGTGTGTTCCTCCAAAGTTTGGGGTTTTTCAAGTTGTTTGAGAAGACTGACTTAAATGGTCAGGTGCTTTGTAATTCAAGTTGTTGAATTAGTGGATTAATTCCTTCTGAGTGAAGAGACTACATGCAGCCAAGTTAGTGGTGAATCAAGATAAATTATTTGTGTCATTTTATTCATGCACTCCTTAGTTTTGTTATTGTTTCTACTTCAAGTAAATCAATGTGTCAATCGATTAAGTGTTATGTTCCTGAAAAATGATTTTACCAGTTTGTTTAGTTCAATCGATTGCCCAATCGATTGCTACCAAACTTGTTTTAATGGAATTTTTCACAATGGATTATCCAATCGATTGTGTTTGTCACAGGCCATGTTCCTTATGAAATCTTATTTACGAAATCGATTTGCCAATTGATCAGCGTATTAACTGGCTTGGCCCTGTGCCTTGCACAATCGATTTGTCAATCGATGTATCTAATCAGCTTTAGTCTTTGTGATTTGAACAATCGATGTGTCAATCGATTATCGTGCTAAACGGCTTGCCTCTGACTTGCACAATTTTTATCAATGATTGTGCCAGTCGATTGCCTAATCGATTGTTTAATCACAGACTACACACTTTCATACAACCCTTTTACATAATCGATTGTCTAATCGATTTGCTTAGTAGATTTTCCAACTTTTGTTGATTCCTTGAGTTCCAAGAAATTGTCTCAAGTATGTAGGGTTGAATTGTTGTTTCTGAAATCTTACTCAGTTAAAATATTAGATTTATCACATAATGTATGAACATTGTATGTTTGTTAATTATGTCAAAATTAGGATTAAGGGGACATAAGTCCAACACAACTATGATAATGGAACAAACGTCACAATAGCATGATCAATTTAAAGACTGAATTCAATCAAGCCTGTTGCTAAGAGAAATAAAACCTAACTATCTATATCCGTAATATAATAAAGCAAGTGTTCCTTTTTTTTCAAATAATCACAAAGTGAGCCAAAAAACGATTTTTCATACGATTAATCATTAATATAGAAACAAGTTTGCAAGTGATGAAAGATTGAAAGGAAAAGACTTGAAATTATAAAAACCAAATTAAACGTTAAAGATTCAAACCACAATATCCTTATAACAATTTACTAATCAATGGATTGATGAAGAATATTAGCCTTGCATTGAGAATTAAAGCACATAACAAAATTCTAAAGCTAGGGTTTGCAAAATATGGTAAAAGATGTCACCAAAGGCTCTCCTATAATTATTTATAATAATCTAAATTAACTTAAGGAGCTCGACTTGAAATTTCTTCCAAAGTAGGCTCTAATGACATTTAGCAGCTCAATAGTAATTAATTACAAGACAAAGTGATCCAAAACTCGTAATCAAATCACCAACTTCAAAAATTAGCGGTTTTGACCATCAAGATTTCCGATGGCTTTGCATCCAACATTAAAATTGTGGCTATGCTCCTCAGTTTTCCAAGTTATGGACGGCAGAAAGAGAATAACAAGAGGTTAGTAAAAACCAAAAAGTACATCCAAACTGATTCAAAAAAATCGAAAATCACACAAAACCAAAAAAATTTGGGTTTTTTTGAATCTCCTTTTGTTAAAACCATACGGATGAGATTTTCGATTCATTTTTTCAAACTGAACCAAACTGCAATCATAAATGTTAATACTTATTTATTTTATATTAGAATGATATATTGCATATAGATTATTTTGATGGTTTTTTATTTTTTTTTTTTTCGTAATAATACTTATTAGTTTAATTTAATCTATTTTGTTGCTATTTAATTTAATTTAAATATAATCGATCATTTTTATTCTGTAATTTTAAATTTAAGTATATTATATGTTATGATTTGCATCAAATCTACTTTTTTATCGTGTTTTTACAATATTAATAATTTTTACAATTGTAATTTGGATATCTAAAAATCGATTAAAATTAAACCATTTGAAATTGAATCAATTAGAATTTTTTTAAAAACTTATTATTCAAATCGAGCTGAACCACATGTAATTTTATCTTCGGATCGGATAAATTTTTACTTCAAAACCAATTCAAACTGTATGGCAAACACTTCTACTCAAAATTGTTATTATAATATATAATATTATGATATTAGTATATGTGATTTAAGCACAACAATATTGTTTCTTTGAAGAGAGTGATTCTAGTCATTCACAGTTTAGTCATAAGGTAAATTAAGTCTTACAAAAAAATTGTTCTAATTAGAATTTGAATTTAAATTCTCCCATTAAATTCATCATTAACTAAATTTTATTAATCATTTGAGTTTAATTACTTTCATATATATATATATATATATATATATATATATA
>NC_021161.2:15804610-15986971 GCF_000331145.2 Cicer arietinum | reverse complement strand
TATATATATATATATTGATCTTTAAACTATCTCTCTATATTTATAATCCACAAATTAACATTCCTTCTCATATTTTTATAGATTCAATAATTAAATCGGTGGATCAATGATTATTCAAATACTATTTATTATATTTTTATAGTGTAAAGATACAATTGGAGAGAATTGTGAGATCAAAAATTGTTTATAATGACAACAAATGTAAATTTAGTTTTTTGTTTTTAATTTTTATAATTTAACTTTTATTAATTTAACAGTATTTACTATAAAAGAAAGTTCGACCACTGTTTCCTACATTCCTAATCCTTTCATTTCATCCATCAACGACAAGTATACGTTGAGATGGATGCAGTGATTGAAACAAATCATTGGGTGAATTATTGAAAAAAAGAACGGCCGGAACTTCCATTAATTAGTGGCAACAAGGATAGAGGCGTTTTAAGAGGGAATGACATTAATTATCGGCATTTTTGTTGTGGATAACGAAAGCAAAGAAGTGAGAATCCATGTTACAAGTGGCTAATTTTCTTCAACAGTTGCCGATTTGTCTAATTTCATTTGAATACTTTATTGGGTATTTTTAATGTTCAACACTCTCATATTCTATAATGGATATGCTATTCCACATTTAAATATTCCATGTCTTTTCATTTTTTATAAGCTTAAATGAATGAACTTATGATGTCTTCATTTTAAAAAAATTAAAGTTTTAATTCCTTTATTTAAAAAAAATATAATTTTAGATTTTCTATTTTCTATTTTTTATTTTTTTACCTTCACTCTAATTTGGCGATATTTTTGCTAACGTATCATATTTACTAATGACATGACAATGCTTATGTGGTTTTATATAATATCTAATCATTTAAAATTTTATTTAATCTTTAATTATTATTTATATAATATTTAATTACTAAAAGTAAATAAAATATTAAAATAACAACAAAATTATAAAATTAGGATAAGTTGTAAATATTAAAATAATATAAACTAAAAAAATATTAATAAATTATTAAAATAATATATTTGCAACTAGGAAATGTTGTATGACTCAAAACCAAAACCAATATAATTCACATAAAACTAATCTTCACAATCATAAGTAATATGTTCCCAAATACTACACAAAAGTAACTTGATATTCAAATCCCATTTTATGGTTAAGTTTTAATATTTTTTTAAGTAACTATATACTATTAAACTAATATTAACTATTTAAGAAAATTTAAATGGTCGGGATATTAGGTATGACTACATAAGCATTGTCATGTCATTAATGAATAGGACACAAATTATATCAAATCAACAAAAATGTCTTTAAATTGGAGTAGAGAGGATATATCAAAACAGAGAAATGAGAGACTAAAAATTATAGGTTTTAAAATAGGAGACTAGAAGTTCAATATTTAAAAATAGGGGACACAAATTATAGGTTTTTATTTTTTGAACAATTAAATGTGAGAAATGTCAAATACAAGATGACATACAATATTTGGGGGGGAGATTTCACCCAAACACAATTAGGGGTATTATTAGGGTTTTACATTGTCATTCTAGCTATGATCGGCAACCTTATTTCCTTTTTGCATCACAAATTCAATCTCACACCTATTAAAACATTCACTCAATTTCGAGCATTTTTTTCCAATTTGTCCCAATTGAAGGCAAGGATATTGTTGTGATTTCAGTGCTTTTATCAAGGGGCTTGAGTATGATTTTACTACAATACTCTTATAATCTATCTCAATCGCAAAGAGTAGTGCGTTTTTGAAAGCAAGAGCTTTAATCATTAAGGCATCGTCATAGCCAGTTGTTATTTTAGCTTTTGCCACAACGAAGGTATCATTCTCATCCCTAATTATCATGACTAAGCTCTCAATGACCAACACCTGAAAGGTGAGCATCCACATTGAGTTTCAAACTATTCTTAGGGAAAGGAGACCATTTTAGTTGCTGCAATTGGTTGTTTAATCTATTTATGATGATTTCAGGTTCACATGTTACTTATAATTGATAAATATTTTGATGGTGTCTTCAACTTCGACCTCAATCTTGTAAGTACTATGATTTCTTGCATGCCAAATTCCTAATAGGAGGGTACAAACAATTTCAATTTTATCTCGCGCCTTTGAAGTAACAAAGTGTTTGAAATAGTTTACCAAGTTGATTTCTTTATGATTGTTGAAGTTTAGGTTTAGGGGTCACCCAAACCATATTTGTTTTGCCCATTTGCAATCTTTGAAAATATGAATTAAATGTTCAAATTTTACCCCCACACCTAGGGCATAGATTAAGACGGCGTTGAATGTTAATTGTACACCATAAGAGGTGTATTTGTTTTGTTGGATTTTTTAGTTTCGAAGGGTAGGAACATTTGGTCGGTAATATCTTTATTCCATCCATAAGAGCTATCAAGCATTAAGTCTTTGACATAGTTTATCTCTATATTGTCTCGTTTTTTGGTCCATACTTTTAATCCACTTTGAGTAGGGAGCTTATTCACATTACATATGTTTATGTGTGCGTTGTTTCGAACAACCTTTTTTGTGTATCCAAGATGCCTCCAAAATGATTCGCCACGTGTAACTTGGTCTAGCCATTTGTTTGGTCTGCAAAAAGATACATTTGGGTAGTACTATGCTTTTAGGAATTTAGCAACTAAAGAGTTTGGGTTAGAGATGAGTCTCCATTCCTGTTTAGCAAGCATAGCTTCATTAAAGACTCTCAAATTTATGAAGCCTAGTCCTTTTGTGTTTGGATAGCACACCTTTGTCCATTTAATCAAATATATCTTTCTCTTGTTTTGTTTGTTTCTAACACCGAAAACTACAAGGCATAAGGTAAGTGGGATTGCTTGTGCAACTGCTTTAATAAGTGTACTTCTTCCAGCAGAGAAGAGGTTTTCCTCCTTCCATCCTTTTAGTTTTTCTAGATTTGGTCTTGTAAAAAATCAAAAGCAACCATTTTTTATCTCTCTATATTAGCAGGGAGTCTTGGTAGAACTAAGTTTGTTTGAAAAATAATGACCCTTAATTATGTTGATGATATCAAAAATTATTTTTTGGAAATAATTTAGAGCATTAATAAAATTGTTTAAGTGTGCAGATCATGTATTAAAAGATTTGAAGACATTATGTTGCATCCTTTGATAATTATAGAAGATAAATAAAGAAATCAAGGAAATGCTTTAAAGAATCGGTTAAAGTTGTGTCTAATCTTATCAACACGCTCTCAGCACGTGATAGCGTTTCAGCAAGTGTACTGAATCGTTGCAAGTAATAATTAAAACGGTAGTACCGAGTGTCGAACTCAAGGATTGCGTTTTACTATCGAATTATATTATTTTACTGAAATTGAACAAAAAATTTTCGAATTGATTGGAATAATATTTAAAATTAACAACAGTAGTAAAATTGATCTTTTATAAATTGAGAAAAATGTCAGGGATAAGTTTCTCTTCGAATCCAACCTTGGTGTCTAATTTGGTCCTAGTTATTGAATTCCTTTATTGAATTATTACTGAATTCTCTTTATTATTCTTGCCCTAATGTCTTAGTGACAGAACCTTTATTTCCAAAGTAACCCTTAATTCCTTAGTAGATTTAAGATTAAAATTAAGCATTACCGTATAGAAATTCTCTTGTAAATTATTGCTTTACAACTAATTTAATTGGTTTCATGATCTGCACCTTTGTCTAGACTACAAATTCATGAATTTCCCATCTCAAGCATTCGTAAAGTCAACTTCCGTTTTAAAATACAAATTGTAGAACATTTTAATGTTGATCAATCAATAAAAAGCATTAAGCACAGAGATGAGAAAAATAATTCAATAAACTCATTCATATAACTAGAAATTAAATCATAAAAATAAGGGTTTCATCTTGTTACACTCATCCCTAACAAATAGGGTTTAGTTACTCATGACAGAAATAAAAGAGATAAATATTAGAGAAGAATTACAAGAAGGATTCATGAATGATTCTTGATAAAACTGCTCAAATGATGTTAGAAACGGTCGTCTTTGAGTTTCTATGCTAGGGCACAAGTCTCCCAACTTCCCAATAGTGAAAAAGATCCCTAAAATAGTAAAAATCGGTGTTTTTATGGTTGTGGTGCAGGTCGCGCGTCCCATGCCCGGAAAACGCGCTCCAGCGCGTTGGGGCAGTAGCAGATGCTGGAAAAAGCGCTTGGCTTGCGCTCGGGCGTGCTCAACATCTGTTGTCCGGCGTATATTGCTTTTGTCTTCTCTTTCAAGTCTGAATGTGATTCCGAGGTTTTCATGCAAGTTGTAGCTATGGATCTTAGCTTTCGTTTGCCCTTAGTTTGACTCCAATTGGACATCTACAACTCCAGATATGGCTGAAATACTCTACATGTGTCATGTTGATTTCTCACAAAAATTCAGCACTGCACCAAAATACAACACAATGTAAAATTACGAAAAATTCCTACTTAATCACTAAAATAAATCACAAAACATTTTATTAACTCAAAGAATAAAAATCAACAAAATATATCAAATAAATCCTTAATTTAACTAATGATTGAGGATAAATAAGACTAAAATAGTGGGAAAATATGCATATGATGAAGAGTCATCACACGCCTATGATAATCTGATTATACAAGTTCACTCATATTATTCTGCTAATAAATGTGGCAAACGAGTTGAGAATCTGATCAATGCATCACATTAACACTTAGATAAAGTCAATGCTTTGATAAAAACTCAACTTTCATAAGTTAATCAATTGAGCCTAGAACCATGAAAAATCGACATTTCGACATCATTTACTAATCAACGTTGGACTTATCCTCTAACTGAACAAATGCATGAAATCCTCTGAAAAGTCATCTGTTACTTTTACTACCGCTTCCATCAAGATACGTTGAATTAATTATGAAGACGGATTTGGATAACTTTGTAATGTTGATTCAAGATCACTGAAGATTTGATACGATTCTTTACTTTACATGTTGATTTCATGCAATCACATCAGTGGTCCAAAACCCTAATGACTTTGAAGTCTCTCTATAAAAGGGTTTGTGATCTTCACTATAAAAATAGACATATGAGAATCCTATTATCGTTGTTACAACAATCGTTAAAAAATCTTATAGTATTTTCAAACTGCTAAAAAACTACAAACACATTCTGAAAGCATACTTTGTAAACATTCTCTTATGACGAGACTGGACGTAGATACTATGTTGGTAGTGAACCAGGATAACTTGGTTGTGTTTTATCTCCTTATCTCTTTATTTAGTTTTTCTTTATCACATTTTACCTTAGTGGACTCAATGTTGAACAAAATAGGTAATACAAGATGCATCATAAAGCCATAACCTTTAGGATGAATGCAATCACCTTTAAAAAATTTAAAAAGTGCAACAATAAAGAAAAAACAAAAAGAATTTTTGACGTTTTGGTTCTCAACTATGAAGGAAGTAAACACGTACATGAAAATAAGGAAAATATGATTGTTAGGAAGTATGCAATTTTCCAGATGGAAGAAGATGAAAACAATGACAAAGTGTTCTCCATATTCCAAATGCTAGTCACTAGATTAAAAGTTCTCCAAAAGAGGTACACTACAATTAATCATGTCAAGAAGATCCACAAAAGTCTACCTAGAAAATGGAGACCAAAGGAATGACAATTCAAGAGGCTAAAGAATTTAACAAACTTCCTCTGAAAGAGTTGAGGAGTTCACTCAGATCCCATGAGATTGAACTAGTTGAAAATGAACCGTAGAAGAAGTCAAATTCTTTGGCTCTCAAATCCCATAGAAAGAAAGAAAATTTTAAGGCTCTGCAAGCTAAGCATGACTTATATGAAAGTGAACTAGGTGATCAGAGTGAAGACTCCGATGATGAAAAGATATCATTCATTTCAAAGAAAATCCAACACATGTGGAACTGTAGGAAGAAGTAATTTTCTAGAAAATATTTTAGACGATCCAAAGACAATAAAGAAACAAGACACTTCAAATTATAATGTTCTAAGCTTCAAAAAGGAAAATCTCAAAGGAAATACTTTAGAAGAAAGAAGAAATGTATGATGGCTACCTGAGATGACTTCGTCGAATCATGTGATGAAGATGAAGAGCAGGCTAACAGGGCACTAATGGTAAACATTCATTTTGACTCTAACTTTGATGTTGACAATGTATCTATTGATGAGAAAATTGAGTTATTATCTGATATATCTCGTAATGAACTTATAATTATGTTAATTGAGTTTCTGAATCTAGGTGTTCGTATTGCTTTAAGACAGGTCTTGACAGAAGAACTTGTCTTATGTTGAAAACATGGAAAGACAAGACTGAAGGTCCAAACACCAGAAGGGGGGTTAAACTGTTTTTGTCAAAGTTGATAACTTTTTGCTAATTTGATGTAGGTTGGTTGATTTTTATGAGTTACTTATATAAGACGTAGTCAGATTCATAAGCAGCAAACCATGAAAGCATACATAATTTGACACATATATTTATCATGGTTCACCACTAACTTGGCTACATCTAGTCCCCTCATTCAGAAGGCTTTAATCCACTAATTCAAATATCTTAAATTACAAAACACCTAACTCTCCAAGTCAGTCTTTTCAAACAGTCTGACAACCCCAATTGTTTGAGGAACTAATCACCTTGACCCTACAAGTCAAGTCTTCTCCGAACAACTTGAGAACCCCAAATTGAAGAAGGAACTAACCACCTTGATCCTGCAAGGCAAGTCTTCTCCTAACAACTTGACAACCCCAAATTGAAGAAGAAACTAAACCATTATCGAGTTGGATACAAAAAATTGGAACTTGAGTAATTGCTTCTAACAAAGCAAATAATAATAATAACTCACACACTCTAAGAAAACAACACTCATAAAATATTTCTAACTTGAACAAGTATTTCTCTCTTTGAACTCTAAGACGAATTTGTAATTTTGAGCTTGTGAGTTCTTCTAATCTTTTCTGTTTTTTGATGCTTTTCTTCTTTAGCCTTGAATATCTATTTATAGCTAAAATTTGGGCTTGAACTTAGTCTTTGTTTAATTTTGAATTGTATCTTGTTCAGATTGAGTTTGTAAATTCTTCATATTGATTATGTTCCTATTTTGTGTAGATTTAGTTTGTAAATTCTTTATATTGATTATGTTCATATTTTGTTGTAGATAAATCTTGATCAAATCTTCTTCAAATCGTGATCAAATCTTCTTCAAATCTTAATGAAATCTTCTTCAAATGTTGATCAAATCTTCTTCAAATATTCTTCAAATCTTGACTATATATTTTTTTCAACTTGGTCAAAGATTTTCTTCAATTATAAATTTGAATCAAATCTTATTTTAGATTTTCTTCAAAAACACGAATCTTCTTTCATACTCTTTGAAGTCAAATATATTGTTCTCATAAAATACCTTTGTTAACATCAAAACTCTAAATGTAAAACCAAATTGGTTCCAACAAAGACACCTTTCAGTACTAACAAATAAAGACCCAATCAAATATGTACCTAAGAACTAAATAATATATCTTTTAGATATCCTTAGTAACAAAGTTGAAACATCAATCATGGTATTTGGACAATGAATGCTCACAACACATGATAGGAGAAAAGTCTATGTTAAAAAATATGACCCTCATGGCAGGAGGATTTGGAGGAAACGAGAAGGGTAAGATCATAGGTTATGGCACAGTAAGTATTGTTTCTTTTTCCTCTATTAAAAATATTTTGCATGTAACAGGACTAATGCATATCTTGTTGAGCATAAATCTATTAAGTGATAGTGATTATGATGTTTTCTTCGATAAAAAATCAGGTAAAGCAATTAGTCAAACATATTAATCCATACTATTTATTAGCCATAGGAAACACACTATTTGAAAAATAAATGGCATAATTGCAGTTTTAGTCCTCTATTTTTATCAATTCATGAAATCGGTCCTTCAATTTTATAATATTACAATTTTGGTCCCTCATTTTAATTGTTTAACTAAAAAATTGGCGACAAGACATGTTTAAATAACCTGACGTATAATACGATAATGTAGAATGATTAACATCGATGCAATCGCAATAAAATCGTCTAAAAACATAACTTTCAACTTCATAAATTTTTTATTTTTGTAATTTAATTAATGACATATGAGTAACTAATGTATCTAGATAGTTCTATACCATGAAATCGAATGCCACATCATTTAAAATATGTCATATCGTCATTTTTTTAGTTCAAAAATCTGACGGAGGGACAAAAACTTATGACTTCAAAATAAGAGGAACAATTCTATGAATTGGTGAAAATAGAGGAGGTAAAATTGCAATTAAGACAAAATAAATTTATCAAATTTAGAAAGAAAAAAAGAAGTAAAATGTCTCATGTTAGTGAATGAAGAACAACTGATCTAACAAATATAGGTTAGGTATTGCCAACTTGAGATTAATTCAAATGTTAATAGACACCACCTTATAAGAGGATAATCAAATTTGAAATATAAATCACATGTTCTTTGTGAGGCATGACATATAGAGAAACATACAAAATCATAATTTGCTTCAATGAATGTTGTTTCCACTTCTAGACCATATAAACTTTTGTAGATGGATTTATTTAATTTTATAAGGACATCCTATGTAAGTGGTAAAAAGTAGGGACTTGTCATTGCTAATGACTATTCCAGATGGACATGGGTAAAATTTCTTAAACACAAGGATGAGTCACATAAAGCCTTTACTACTTTCTGCAAACAAGTGCAAAATCAAAAAGGTTTTTGTATCACAACAACTCATAGTGATCATGGTGGTGAATTTAAAAACAGACCTTTTGAAAAAATATGTGAAAAGAATGGTATTTTACATAATTTTTCTTCTCCTAAAGCACCCCCAACAAAATGGTGTTGTAGAAAAGAAAAATATATCTCTTTAAGAAATACGTGTTATGATTCATGAACTAAAAATTGTAAAGCATTTCTGGATAGAAGTTGTCAATATTGCATGTTATATTCATGATAGTGTCAATATAAGACCTTTTTATATTAGGATCCTTATAAACTATGGAAAGGAATAACTTCCAACATTTCTTCAATTTGGTTGTATATTTTATATTCTAAACACTAAAGAGAACATCGGCAAGTTTGATTCACGGTCTTAAAAGTGCATCTTTTAGGCATACTCTGAATGGTCTAAACTCTATAGAGTATACAATAAAATGACTATAATTGTTGAGGAATCAATTCATGTCAAATTTTATGAAAAAAAGCTTGAGCGTAAAACTTCAAAGCTAGATGAAGATTTTGTAGATTTCATATTTTAGAGGAACTAGAAAAATCAGATGAAGCAACATAGTTTCCCTTTGACAAATCTAGACTTGACCATGATAGCTTAGAAACAAATAATAACGACCCCTCTACCACTCAAAGTCAACAAGAACCTACACAAGGATGGAAATAAAAATAATCACATATAGACACACTAATCATAAGAAATGTCAATGATCCTATGAAGACCATGCCTTCTTTTAAGGAAAAATCCATGTTTGGATTCTTTTCTGAAATTGAACCTACATCAATAAATAAACCCTAATTAGATGATGGATGGATAGTAGCTATGCTAGAAGGGCTAAACCAGTTCAAGAGAAATGATGTATGGGATCTTTAGCCTAGCCACAAAGAAAAGAAACTTATTGGAACCATGGAAGTTTTCAGAAACAGGTTAAATGGAAAATGAGAAGTGGTAAGAAACAAAGCACAACTTGTAGCTCAAGGCTATAATCAGCAAGAAGTTATTGATAGTTATAAAAGAAATTTATAGCTATAGTAGAAACCCATATCCTCTAAATAAAGGTGTTGGAAAACACACGAATAGTGTTTGAATTGTGTTTTTCCATTTTCGCAAACTATTGGCGTTGCTTAAATAAATGGATATGATGTTTATCAAAACATTCAACTTATGTTTATAAAACTGTCTATGTTAAATAAAGTTGAATCATGAAGAACTTAGATTAAATACAAAGTAGAGATATTCAACTTATAATTATAAAATGGTTTAGTTCGTGAACATATATTTTTATACTAGTTCAAAACAAACAATTGCTATCTAGTCCTCCCTTTAAAGAGAGATTTTGCCTCAGTGCAGTCGAGAACTTAATCCACTATTAAACCTTAGCATATAAATATTATTTACTCTACCTTTTCCGACTTCGAGTGTTCTTCTTATGCCTCTCCATGATATCATTACTAGAAACCTTTCTACTGTTATCAACATTTTGGAAAATTGTTGTTGAGGTTCACAAGTAATCTTACACCTTTTCAGGTGCATCTTTTGGATGAAATAGTTATTGCCACTATCAAGTTAATTTACATCAGTTTCAGTTTGTGTCTAAATTTACACAAATTCTATTTTTTGGATTCTAACTCTCATTAAAGAATATTAAATTTGAAATCCTTTTATCAATTCAAGTGTATAAATCAACTTGATTGATTTACATAAACTATAGTTGTTAGAACCATGTTGGTTTGAATAACTATCACTTTTACTTGTTTTGATAATAAAAACATTATTTTGTGGCAACAATTTCAAACGCTAATGTTATGTTTAAATGTACATTTCCTAGATAGAGTTATTTTGAATAACTTTACAAAACATTATTTGATTTTTGTATTCTAAGTCTGATAAACACGCTCTAGAACGCGCCTCTAATGATTTTGTTATTGTAAGAAAGTGATTGTTTTCATCTAATAAATGGTGTCAAGAATCCGATCATATGACTCTGATTTATAATCAACGCTCTCATGAAAATTCAACGTTTTATGAAAGTCAATTCTTTGATGGAAGTCACTCATGCAACCAAGTTGATTTTATACTTAGAGTTTTGATGACAACAAAAGTATTTTATGAGAACAACATATTTGACTTCAAACAGTGTGAAAGAAGATTCAGGTTTTTGAAGAAAATCTAAAATAAGATTTGATTCAAATTTATAATTGAAGAAAATCTAAAATAAGATTTGATTCAAATTTATAATTGAAGAAAATCTAAAATAAGATTTGATTCCAATTTATAATTGAAGAAAATCTAAAATAAGGTTTGATTCATATTTATAATTGAATAAAATCTTTGATCAAGTTGAAAAGAAGATATGGTCAAGATTTGATCAAGATTTAGCTACAAAAAAATATAAACAAAATTAATCTGACGAATTTACAAACTCAATCTAAACAAAGTAGGCACATGATCAATCTACAATATTTACAAACTCAATCTGCACAAGATACAATTCATAATTAAACAAGGACTAAATTGAAGCCCAAATTTTAACTATAAATAGATACTCAAGGATGAAGAAGAAGATCATTGAAAAGAAGAAAAAAGTAGAATAACTCAAGCTAAAAATTCCAAATTCATTTTAGAGTTCATATAGAGAAACACTTAGAAATATTTTATGAGTGTTCTTTTCTTAGAGTGTGAGACTTATTACTGTTATCATCTTTGTTATAGGAAAATACTTAAAGTTCCAATATTTTGTATCTAACCCGATAGTGGTTTAGTTCCTTCTTCAATATGAGGTTGACTGGTTGCTAGGAGAAGACTTAGTTGTAGGGTCAAGGTGGTTAGATCCTCAAAAGTCTAATGTTGTCAGGTTGTTTGAAAAGATTGGCTTGGAGGGTTAGGTGTTTTGTAACTCAAGGTATTTGAATTAGTGGATTAAAGCCTTCTGAATGAGGGGATTTGATGTAGCCATGTTAGTGGTGAACCAGAATAAATCTATATGTCAAATTATTTATGTTTTCGTTGCTTGTTACCTCTAAATCTGATAGCTTCTTATCTAAGTAATTCATAAAAACCAACCAATCTTCATCAAATTAGCAAAAAGTTATCAACTTTGACAAACATAATTCAATCCCCTTTCTCGTGTTTTCACCTTCAATCAATACTCTAAAAAGTCAGCACTCCAAAAAATAAACGCTCTGAAGAAGACAAATGTGTGCATCCTCTACTTAACTCTTTGAATCCATTATTTATCTAAAGGTCTATGTGACATACTCTGATCATAGTATCGGCTGCTCTATAACCTCTGCATAATTTGGAAAGGTCCAACAAAACATTGGCTAAGCTTTTTTAACTTTCAGCAATCTTCCAATGCCAATAGTAGGGTTAACTCTTAAAAATACATGGTCACCTTGCTCAAACTCTAAAGGTCTCCCCATATGGTCAGCGTAGCTTTTCTTCTAATTTTGGTTTATCCTCAACTTGTACTTAATAAGCCTAATTCTTTCAATGGTTTCTTGGATAACCTCAATCCCCAGAATCCCATTGTCCCCTACCTCTAACCAGCACAGAGGCGTTCTACATTTCCTTCCATATAATGCCTCATAGGTTGCCATGTCTATGCCTACATCAAGTATGTGTCCCACCTTCCTTCATCCTCCAATAAGCAAGCCCTTCCAAAGTCTAGATAGTCCTTTTAATTTGGCCATCAGTTTGGGGATGATAAGCAGTACTAAGGTGTAACTTAGTCCCCAAATACTTTTAATAGACAAGCCCTAACAGGTAAGAAGTGGGTTGACTTAGTCAATTTTTCTATAATTACACAAATGGAATCATACCTAGACTGGGTATGAGGTAGTCCTACCATAAAATATATGGAAATAGAATCCCATTTCGATTCAGGTATATCCATAGGCTGCAGTAGACCGGTTGGCCTCTGATGTTCTATTTTTACCTTTTGACAAGTTAGGCAATGAGCAACAAAGGCGGCCACATCATTCTTCATATCTGGCCACCAATAACCTTTCTTAAGATCTTGATATATCTTGGTGGCTTCCGGGTGAATGGTCAAGTGGCTCTTGTGGACTTCTTCTAATATTATTTTCTTTAATTCCTAGTTCCTAGGTAAACCTGCTTTGGAACAAAATTGTCTCATATGTTGCCCTTTAAAATTTATCTTGATCCTTCTTAGCCTGTAACTCCCAATCTAGTTTTTGGGGCTGCCTAATTCGATCTCTAACATCATTGGTTATTTCCAACTGGTTTAAAAGAATTCCCTCTTGAAGAGGTGTCATCTTCAGATTTAAATCTAGCTCAATTGGTAGTGGGAATGAGATGAGGCGGTACTTATCCTCTAGGTATTGGGCTCGAATCCCACGGAAGGTAAAAACTCGCTATATTTACAATGGTGGAAAAAAGGGGCGAGAAGGTCGTGAATAACATCGCCGATAACGGTAAGGGTCGGGATGTTACATACTACATGCAGATATTGTCTCCAGATCTTTAGGGCAAATGCTATGGAAACAACTCCATGTCATGAGTAGGGTAATTCCCTTCATGGGGTTTCAATTTCCTTGAGGGATGGATAAGCAACTACTTGACTATTTTGCATCAGTACACAATCTAAACTTTTTAATGATGTATTAAAATATACCTCAAATCGTAAAGTTAGATCTGGGATGGCCAGCACAAGGCAATGGTCAATTTGGTTTTTAGTGTTTGAAAACTCTCCTCACACTCATGATCCCACACAAAAGGGTAATCTTCCATGGTTAACCTGTTCATAGGCAAGAAAATATTAGGAAAATTTTCTAACAAATCTCTTATAGTACCCTACCAATCCTAAGAAGCTCTTGAGTTCAATCACATTCTTATGTTGTTCCCATTTCAGAACTGCCTCTACTTTAGAAGGATCCACTATCACTTATCCCTTATTGATCACATGGCCTAAAACTTTCACTTCTGACATCCAGAACTCACACTTACTAGGTTTAGCATATATTTTTCTATCCTTGAGTATTTGTAGGACTATATGAAAATGTTATGCATGGTCCTCTAGGGTTCGTGATTATATCATAATATCATCTAAAAATACCACTACAAATTTATCAAGATAGGGTATGAATATCCTATTCATGTAATCCATAAATACAGCCAGACATTAGTTACCCCAAAAGGCATGACTTAGAATTCATAATGCCTATACATAGTTCTAAAGGTTGTCTTAGGGAAGTCCTCTGATTTTATTTTGATTTGATGATATCCAGATCTCAAATAAATCTTGGAAAATACAATAGCTCTCCCTAATTGGTCTCATAGGTCATATATCTTGGGTAGAGGATATTTATTCTTAACGGTTACCTTATTCAATTGTCTATAATCTATACAAAGCCTCATATTGCCATCCTTTTTTTCATTAATAACACAGGCGCACCCCAACTCTCTCAATTCTAAGGGGGGCATCCTACAAGGGGAAATGGAGATTGGTCATGTTCCAAGGGCCAAGTCTATAGAGAATTATATTTCTCTTTCTATAGGAAAGGATGTCACATCTTATAGAAAGACATCCTCATACTCACTTACCACTTGAAAGGTTGATAATTCTACTACTGGCCCTAATTTAGAGGACAACAATAACAATATGACATGACCATCATTGTTTAAATAATATAAACGGACACATATGATATTTAGGAAAAATCCAAAATTAATGTTTTGATGTAAACAAACAAAGGTTAATCAATGATAACGTTTCAGCAAGTGTACTGAATCATTGCAAGTAATAATTAAAACGGTAGTACCGAGTGTCGAACTCAAGGATTGCGTTTTACTATCGAATTATATTTAATTACTGAAATTGAACAAAAAGTTTCTGAATTGATTGAAATAATATTTGAAATTAACAACAGCAATAAAATTGATCCTTTATAATGAGAAAAATGTCAGAGATGAGTTTCACTTCGAATGCAACCTTGGTGTCTAATTTGATCCTAGTTACTGAATTCCTTTATTGAATTATTACCGAATTCTCTTTATTATTCTTGCCCTAATGTCTTAGTGACAGAACCTTTAATTCCAAAGTAACCCTTAATTCCTTAGTAGATTTAAGATTAGAATTAAGCATTACCGTACAAAAATTATCTTGTTAAACTATTGCCTTTGCAACTAATTTAATTGGTTTCATGACATGTATGTATCCCTCTAGACTACAAATTCATTAATTTCTCATCTCAAGCATTCGTAAAGTCCACTTCCGTTTCAAAATACAAATCGTAGAACATTTTAATGCTGATCAAGCAATAAAAAACATTAAGCACAGCGATAAGAAAAATAATTCAATAAACTCATTCATATAAATATAAATCAAATCAGAAAAATAAGGGTTTCATCTTGTTACACTCATCCCTAACAAATAGGGTTTAGTTATTCTTGACAGAGATACAAAATATATGGATTAAAGAAGAATTACAAGAATGATTCATGGATGATTCTTGTTAAAACTGCTCCAATGGTATTAGAAACGGTCGTCTTTGAGTTTTTATGTTAGGGCACAAGTCTCTCAACTTCCCAATAGTCAAAAATATCCCTAAAAAGTGAAAGAAAAAAATGCGTTTTAAATGAATGTTGTTGCGTCCACACGTCCCCAGGCGCAGAAAACGCGCTTCAGACGTGCGCTGGTAGTGTTGAAAGGCAAGAAATACGCCTCAGGCGCGGCTGTTGCGCTTCAGGCGCACAACATCTGTTGTCTGCCTTATACTGCATTTTTCTCCTATTTAGAATCTGAATTTGGTTCTGGTGTCCTCATGAAAGTTGTAGCTATGGATCTTAGCTTTCATTTTCACTTGGTGTGACTCTAATTGGACATCTACGACTCTAGATATAGCTAAAATACTTCACATAGATCATGTTGATTTCTCACCAAAATTCAGCATTGCACTAAAACAAAGTAACAACACAAAACTACGAAAAATCTCTACTTAATCAAGCAAATAAGAACATAAACATTTCATTAAATTAAAGAACTAAAATCAACAAAATACATCAAATAACTCCTTAAATTAACTAATGATTAAAGATAAATAAGACTAAAATCAATGAAAAATATGCACATGATGAAGAGTTATCACAACCCCAAACTTAATCTATTGCTTGTCCCCAAGCAACAATTATTTTTAGATTTGGTACAGTTAAAAGCAAACTTAAACTCAATTTTTAAAATCAAATCAAACTCGATTCTCAATACTCAAAATTCCAACTACTACAAAACATTCATCATGCTCTATGGTTGCTTACAAAAAAAAAAAAAAAAACACAATTTGTACACTTTAGCATTCATTCATCAAGTTCAACTCTTTCTTCACACAATCTCACCAAAATTTCTCTCAAGTGTTTAGAAAGGGTTATGAATTTATCACTCAAATCCTAGAACATGCATCACGCTACCATAGGCTTGAAAAAATTCTAGTTGGCAATCACAATGCAGCAAACACTTACACTTTTGGAGGACTTTCAGGTTGTATTGGGGCTTAGGTAAAGGTAGGACATTTTGTTATAGTAGGCTTTACTACTTGGAGTTAGGCATACATTTTCAAATAATTCTACCACTTTTTATTTTTCTTCACATTTTCATTGTGGAGATTCTCAAAAGAACCAAGAAGATAATATTTATCAAAGTACACAAACTCATTTTTTTTTCTTTATATTTTTTTTTCTGGTTCTGATTTTTTCTTTTTCTTCTTTTTTTCTCCCTTTTGTGAGAATCACCACCCCAAACATAAAAGGTTGTTATCCCATTAGCAACCTCAAACTTAGAACTTTATCGAAACAATAATTTTTTTTTCTACCTAACTCCAAGTAAGGTGATTTAATTAAAGTTAGGTCTTTGGCTTGTAATATGGCTAGTAACCGAAATAAAAGGGCAAGGCTCAAAGGGGATAGCAAAGGACAAAATATTCATAGGGTATTTAGAAAGGTTCAAACGACCAAACAAAATTGCTTCAGTGTATGCATACATTACAAGTGATGCAAGTCAAAATTAGGGAAAGTTCTAAAGGGATAACACATGTTTGGCTAATCACACAACAAAGAATTAAAGTGTTTAGGCCCAAAAGCTCAAAGCTAAGATAATAAGAAGGAGTATGAACTATATAAATGATGTCAAACATGCTACTAAAAAATTTATTTAGTTTTTTTATAAAAAAAAATGGCAAGTGAGACTTCGACAACCAAGGAGTAATCAACAATACATGCACTAGTGAAACTTATCGAATTCAGCAATGATATGAGCAACGAAATAGAGTTTAAATTTCAAAATCCCAAACAGAAAACTTAAAACCAAATGCAAGTTGTTAATAATTCTTCATTATAGTGCACATTTACACACAATTTGAAAGAAACAAATTCAAATAACAAAAATAAGATTGCAAAAAAATAAAAGTTACCTCTACTTGTGGGTTGCCTCCCACGAAGCGATTTTTTAAAGTCATTAGTTTGACGCCTCAACTATTGTCAAGGTGGCATATATGACAGGAATAACATCATCCTTATTTTTCTTTTTGGTTTGGTAGAAATTTCATGAACTTAAGAAATAAAAGATGTTGCTTCCATGTCCTTCTCAATTGGACATTGATGAACAAGGCATAGATTGAATCTCGAACTTTATAAATCTCTTCTTTTTTCTTTTCCTCGTTCGTCTTTTCCTCTTGCTTATCTTCTTCTACCACAACAATGAAATTATCTTTAATCTTCAACTTCTCCTCCATCTTCTCAAACTTAACCACTTGTTCAAATAACCTCTCATATTGATTTTCAAATCTTTTAATTGAAACCATGTTATTCTTCACGAATTCAACCAAAACGTCCGTAACATGAAATTCTTTGTCATCTGATTCTTTGGATAAAATTTTAGGAGGTAGAATTTGTTCCCAAATGATCTTTTTAATGTAACAATCGTCGTTTTCTGCATATTTGACCAAAAAATCTTCATAATCTACTAGTTCGACAAGGTCATCAGAATAATGTCTGTTCTTATGTGCTTCAGCTCAAAAGTCACACCTAAGAGGCTGCATCGGAGGGGTTTTAGGGTGATATTTTAAAAATGTATCTCTCAAGATTTGCCCCTCAATCATGCGACATATACCCGATATAAGACAAGTATCACACTATTCATATAATTGTAGTAGAATATCATCATTATAATCTTACATGCTCTACAACAAATAGTTATCTCAAACAAAGAAGAGACAAACCACTAGACATGACATTAGCAAGCTCAACAAATAAAAATAGAAAATAAAAGAATTGTATTATTTTCAAAAAAAATAAAATCAAAAATTTTACTGCAGAGCAAAAAATTTCAATTAAGTAAATAAATTAAATTCAATAGTGATATGGCAATCCTCAGGGACGGCGCCAAAAACTTGGTAATGTTTCAGCAAGTGTACTGAATCGTTGCAAGTAATAATTAAAAAGGTAGTATCGGGTGTTGAACTGAAGGATTGCATTTTTCTATCAAATTATATTTAATTACTAAAATTGAACAAAAAGTTTCCGAATTGATTGAAATAATATTTGAAATTAACAACAGTAATAAAATTGATCCTTTATAATGAGAAAAATGTCAGGGATGAGTTTCACTTCGAATGCAACCTTGGTGTCTAATTTGATCCTAGTTACTGAATTCCTTTATTGAATTATTACCGAATTCTCTTTATTATTCTTGCCTTAATGTCTTAGTGACAGAACCTTTAATTCCAAAGAAACCCCTAATTCCTTAGTAGATTTAAGATTAGAATTAAGCATTACCATACATAAATTCTCTTGTTAAACTATTGTCTTTGCAACTAATTTAATTGATTTCATGACCTGTATCTATCCTTATACTACAAATTCATGAATTTTTCATCTCAAGCATTCGTAAAGTTCACTTCCATTTCAAAATACAAATCGTAGAACATTTTAATGTTGATCAAGCAATAAAAAATATTAAGCATAGAGATGAGAAAAATAATTCAATAAACTCATTCATATAAATATAAATCAAATCAGAAAAATAAGGGTTTAATCTTGTTACACTCATCCCTAACAAATAGTGTTTAGTTACTCATGACAGAGATACAAAAGATAGAGATTAAAGAAGAATTACAAGAATGATTCATGGATGATTCTTGATAAAACTGCTCCAATGGTGTTAGAAATTGTCGTCTTTGAGTTTCTATGCGCCTCAGCGCGGCTGTTGTGCTTCAAGCGCACAACATATGCTATCTGCCTTATACTGCATTTTTCTCCTATTTCAAGTCTGAATTTGGTTCTGGTGTCTTCATGAAAGTTTCAGCTATGGATCCTAGCTTTCATTTTCATCTGGTTTGACTCCAATTGGACATCTACAACTCCAGATATGGCTTAAATACTCCACATAGGTCATGTTGATTTCCCACCAAAATTTAGCACTACACTAAAACAAAGTAACAACGCAAAACTACAAAAAAATCTCTACTTAATCAAGAAAATAAGGACATAAATATTTCAGTAAATTAAAGAACTAAAGTTGACAAAATATATCAAATAACTCCTTAAATTAACTAATGGTGAAAGAAAATAAGACTAAAATCAATGAAAAATATGCATATGATGAAGAGTCATGAATCAAATATTCTAATTATGACTTTAAATAATGTGTCAATTTAACATGTGCTTTTGAGTGTAATAATCCAAGATAGGTACTAAGTAATTCAAGCAAAATTAGTTCAAAGGAAAAGCAAAAAATGAACAAAACAAAAAGCAGAATCAAAATGCAGCCTGTTTTGCACGAATCAAAATGCAATTTTAATTTGAATACATTGAACACATATCTAAGGTGTTTGTGTGCATAAACAAAGTATCATCACAGTTAAGAATGAGAAGCTACAGATTAGACATTATTATCACATAAGCGAAAATGCATAATGTTCAACTCAAAAACATTTATGTTTTAAAATGTCTGGTCTTTGGTCAAGTTTGACAGATGACAGTTGGGAACCTTTTCAAAGGTAATAATAGTTGTCATCAACCTCCTTGAAATCTATAAAAGGAATCCCAAGCTCAAGGAAGAAGCAGAACTTCAAGTGCTAAGAAAATCCATCGCTTACATACACTTACATACTTGAAAGCTTCTCAATAGCATAAGATTCAGTTTTGTTTTATCTTCAAATATCATAATCATACTACTAATTGATTTATCATGAATCTATTCTCAAATATGAGTTGAGCATACTCAGATTCTACCAACATCTTTAAATCATTATTGGGTAAACTCGAGACTATAAAGGTTGTTTATAGTTTGAGTAGTTTGTTGAAAATCCTTGTATGGTTAAAAGGCAAATTGAAAAATCATCTCTAAAGATTGATAGGTGACCTGATTGAATCATTTCTTGGTGGAAAGGAATTGTTGTTACATATCAAGGTTGATCAGAACAAAATTGTGTAAAATCAAGAATGTTGTAAAAACCAAGAACGTGCTCGTTTGAACACTTAGTGAAAAATGTCAAAGTTGTGAGGACTGGACGTAACATGAGTTGGGTGAACTATGATATATCATTGTGTGATATCTCTTTTCTTATCTCTATTTCCTTGGGTTGGAATCTCCTTGTTTTTTGCGTACTGGACAAAAGGGAGCCATATGATCAGGCTGTTTGCAGGAGTAGCATTTTTTTTCCATCCAAGCACTCTCCCCGATGATCTCTACCACACTTAAGACACTTCTTTTCTCTTGGGGAACTGGAGGTTTGTACTTGCTTCCATTTCCCTTGTGGAGTCTTTACCTTTAACTCATGGCCAAATTTTCCAAACTCTCTCTTTTGTTGCCACTTAGCCTGCTTTTCCTCTTGTACTTTCTTTAAATTGTCTTCAACAATGTAGCTCTTGTGTATAAGAGTCGAATAGTTAGTAAGCTCCATATGGCCTATGTTCCCTCTGATTTTAGACCTCAATCCCCACTCAAATTGTTTTATCTTTCATTCTTTAGTGGGTGAATATTGAGCATGTGGGGAAAACCTAGCCAGTTCTTCTAACTTTGCAACATACTCTACAACATACATGTCTCCCTGTTGCCGGTGCACAAACTCCAACTCATTTTGTCTTCTTGCATTTTTTGGATAGTACTTGTCCAAGAAGGCCACCTGAAAGTGTTTCCAATTCGCATGGGTTCCTTGAGTCTAAAATAAGTCCTTGTACTCCTCCACCAATACTTTGTGTCGCCCTTCAGTAAATGGTCAGCAAATGCGACATTTTGTTCTTCAGTACAAGGCATTACATCAAATGGCTTCGTAATCTCATCCAGCCAAGCTTGGGTCTTTGAGGGATTGTGGTAGTCCTGGAAGGTTGAAGGCTACAACTTAATAAAATCATAAAACAACCTATTGGAATTTGGAATAACATATCTTTCCACTGCCATTTATTGTACCAAATTATGGGTAGTTGTGACTTGTATTTAAATAGCTTCCATAAGTCTTTCCCATGGTTCAGCAATGGGTGGTGGAGTCATACTGTCTTCAGGGGAAAAATCATCTTAGATCCATCAGCGATAATTATGCATATCCTACACAAAAATACTAAGTTTATCATACTTAAAATTAGGTGAAATGATAATTAGAATTAATAGTAAAACAAGTTTATTATAATTCTCATCCCATAACCTATATTCCTCTTGAATCGATTAGGCTCTGATACCAAAATGTAAGACTTATTGCCACTTGTCTAGAATATGTCAACTGGATCCATACACCTTATCAAAACAAAGGTAAATAATAATGAATAATAAATTAGAATCACCTACATAACTGGCCTTACATTCATAAATATAGTTTACAACTTGTTCAATAAAAAATCAAATTTAAATTTTACAAGTCTAGAATTGATCTTCTAATGCTAAATCCATATCTCATGTTCCTCCACCTACTAAATATAAACAAATTGGGTGAGATAAATATATCTCAATGACCTCTAAAAATAAAGGGAGGGGCAATCTCAAAGAATTTATTTCATAAATATGTGTAAAACATAAAAATAATTATGCATCTCAAGATAAAACTTTCAGCTTTAATTTTCATAAAAGTTTTACTTATAATAATCTTTCTTTTTTAATTATGAAAAACACATGCATGACCTCAAATCTTTTCCTTTGGAATAAGGAAATGTCACCCAATATTTTGATGTAGGTCACCAACATAATTGAGTCATAATTGATAGATGTGGTCTGACCAAACCTCAATCAATGTCTTAATTGTTCTTATTTACCTGTTATACCATGCCTAGAACAATCTGAATGTCCTACCATGAATAAGGTCATGCATGATATAATTAACAAGAATGTATTGAACTTAAAATGCTTTGTATGCAATGTCTTTATTATGTAATGTGTGCAATGCAAGCTTCATGCATAACAATTATAAATAACTTAGCAATATACTAAATCCATGATAATTTAATCATAAGTCTCTAATTCGAAATTGGAACCAAAGGTAGAAAAATAGAAACAACATGAAAATAGTAACAATATCAGAGTCATGAAAATAATAAGAGTCGTGAAAATAGTAACAACATGAGAGTCATGAAGATAATAACAACATCAAAGTTATGAAAATAACAACATCAGAGTCATGAAAATAGTAACAACATTAGAGTCGTAACAACATCAGAGTCATTAAAACTGTAACAACATCATAGTCATGAAAATAGTAACAACATTATAGGCAGAAAAATCATTTGGGTGCTGTTTTCAAACACGTATGTGCGAAAAATTCCATTTTATCACACTTTAACTTCTCTTAACCAATAATAACCCCAAAACAGTTTACGTAAAGAATCTCGATGAATAAATTCCCAAAACCCTCATGCTAAAAGAAGGTAATGTAAAAGAACTCATCGGAGTTGTAATAAGGAGACGAAGGCCATGATTTAAATCGGTTTGAGCTCTTCTTTAAGTTGAATCCTTTACTTTGGTTTGAAACTCTTCAGTTTTGGGTCATTTCTCCCCTGCTCCATTAATATGGGTTGATTTCTAAGAATATAGGGGCATAATCTAACATGTTAGGATGAAAGGCATATTTAAAAGACTTAAATAAGCTTTTGGTTTTGAAAGATTTGGAAGATGAGATAAAATGGTGAATTTGGAAAAGAGGATGAACAATAACAATGGGGTTTTCTACTTAGTTCAAAGGAAGGAGAAAAGGAAAATGAGAAACAACATAATGTTTTTCATACAATGAGGGAACTTTTCCATTTTTCCCCCTTGGATATCCCTCATAATATCGGTTTGCCACATTCTATTTCAATTAAATTCTTCTCGTCTAAATTAATGCGTTAATACATTAACTAATCTTTATTTTTAACACATTTTAATTAAATGGGTTAGTATTTTTAAAATCATTATTTTTCTAAGTTTTTAATGAAATGGTTTATTACAATTTGATCAAGATTTATCTACAAAAAGATATAAATTTTTTACAAGAAGATATGATCAAGAATTATTTACAAGAAGAAACACTCATAAGAAGATACATTTATTATTTGCAAAGATATGATTCAGATATTGACAAATGAAATAATACTAAACTGGATATAAGCATATTCCTACTTGTGAAAGTTCAAGAACTGGTCCAAAACTATGTTCCCGCCCATATCAAAGTACGCAATAAGAAAGGAAGTTTCATATGAAGAATTTGTGAAATCAATCTTAACTAAATACGAATAGTATCAATCTGAATAATTTAAAAACTCAACCTTAATAAAATATAAATAGTATCGATGTAAAGAATTTACAAATTCAATCTGAACAAAATATGAAAAGTATCAATATGAAATAAAGAATTGGCTAAAGAACATATTATCAAAAAGCATCTTGTTCAAAATTATTTTTGAATAAGATCATTGTTGACCAAGCTAGGAATGAAGATAAAATTCAGAAGTAAACAAAGACTAAATTGAAGTCCTATCTATATATAAATATTCAAGGCTGGAGAAGTAGATCATAGAAAAATCGGAAAAAAAATTAAAAAAAAATTAAGGTAAAAGAACTCAAGCTAAAAATTTCAAATACATCTTAGAGTTCAAAGAGAGAAACACTTGTTCGAATGAAAAATATTTTCTAAGGGTTTTTCTTAGAATGTGATAGTCATTGTTATAATTAGCTTGTTAGAAGCAACTACTTAAATTTCATATCTTTGCATTCAAACCCGATAGTGGTGTTAGTGTGCCTCCAACAATTTGGGGTTGTCAAATTGTGTGTAGAAGACTTGGCTAGTAGAGTCACGGTGTGTGTGTTCGTCAATGATTAGGGTTGTAAGGTTGTTTAAGAAGTCTGGCTTGGAGGGCCAGGTGTTTTGTAATTCAAGTTGTTGAATTAATATATTAAATCCTTCTGAGTGAAGGAATTTGATGTAGTCATGTTAGTGGTGAACTGTGATAAATTACTTGTGTCACTTTACTCCTGCACTCTTTAATTTTGTTATTGCTTTTGCTCCAAGTAAATCATCAAGTATGAACCAGATAAATCAAATAATGAAAAAGTTATCAACTTAGTCAAACACCATTCAACCATCATCTCATTTTCGCACCTTCACAACAAACATTATGAAACCTAAATAAAGTTTAGAATGTTCATAGTTCTTCAAGAAAAGCTTCATCAAAGGATACCATGTGTTGGGACTTCAACCCAACCTGAAGGCTTGGAAACATGACTGAAGCTCCACATCTTCCTTATAAATAGATAAGAGCTCAGAACTTGAAAATCACAAACTTACCTCAAGTATTCAACACTCTTATGTCAAAAGAGTAAAACTTGATTAAAAGTCCAATCACATTCAAACTTCATCAGACCGCCAAAGAAATCGGGAGTGTGAAGTTCTTGTGCATACCAGTAATTATTTTAATTGTAAATTTTTTGAAGTCGTCTTTTGGTTTGTAAAAGAGACTCAAAGTAAGATGTGTTTGTTTAATGTTTATTAAGACTAACAAAAAGAATTGTAAGCCTGTTAAGGCTTAGATAATATAGGAAAGAAAGGTCAAGGTGACAGATAATATAGTGGAGAAACTCATCAAGGATGAGGACCGGAGGTAGGACAAGTTTGGGTGAACCAATATAAATAATGTGTGTTGATTTCTTTTCTCTTTGCCTTTTATTTAGATTCACGTCGTACACACGCTTAATTACTTAACTTATCATTTTAATTTTAACCAAACTTTAACTTTCTGAAGTCCTAAGTATTCCATGTTGAGAAACTTGACAAAATAGTTTTTTAAGTACCGATTCAATTTAAAAAGGGTCACAATTCAAACACCCCTGAGTTTATATATGAGACATGTAAAAATTGGCCAAAAACTAATGGTTCCTAACTAAACTGTATGCTTTGTAAATGTCAAAAATGTCATAAAACTATCAAATTTTAACTTTGCATGTGCCGTAAGTCAATTCACAAAATCTGGAACCACAAGAATGATTTTTAGACCTCTATAAATCTGTTTACAAACTTGTGAGCTGATTTACAAAATGGTAAATCACATACAAATGGTTTTTAATTCATTTCAACGTGTGTCGACTTGATACTAATATGCAACTAAGTTTATGCATGCTAAAATATAGTTTTCATGCAATTTTCTGATTCAAATCCATTTGCAAAAATTGAGAAATAATAATAAACAAAGGCATACACATGTCATCTAATCTTGATATACCTTGTTTTGGCATCAATCAAAACAATAAGTCTATGCTAAGATAGCCTTACAATTACAATCAATCCTATGATACACGGCATAAGGACGACCTAACCTTATTAATAACTCTTATGAGGTACTAACGAATATTAGTTCTCCTTAAGTATTTTTGTGTAGAAAGGCTTGGGTCATCCAACGGATATATATTAAATATTTGGCTAAATTACATCTGTGGTCCCTTAACTTAATTTCTGGTAACGTTTTAGTCCTTTATCTTTTTTTTTTTCCCGACTTAGTCCTTTATTTTAATTTTAAATGACAATTTGATATTTTATGTTTTAAAATTTCAACAACGTTATCCTTTTTTAAACAAAAATTCAAAAAAAAAATCAATCAAAACTCATAAAATTAATTATACTCTTCAATATAATACAAATTTCATCAAATCCGTAATGCAAATCTTCAAATAAACTCATATTTTCATACTTTATTTGATATTATTAGGAATAAAGGACTAAATCGGGAAGAAAAAAAAAGATAAGGGACTAAAACGTTACCTGAAATTAAGTTAAGGGGCCACGAATGAAATTTAGCCTAAATATTTTATGTTAATCGTCTCAACATGTTGAGAGTCATTCCCCCACCTTTAGTTGGAATTAAAATATCTTAAAAACGTTTTGGAAATGATCCATAGAGTAGTTTAAATAGATACTTCCCGTTTGGTTCAAGTTGAAAAGTCCATCCAACAATAACTCTGCTTATATACCATAATAAGCGATAATTCTTGAGGAATTCGAATTTGTTTTTAAATGAAATTAAGGATAGCCCTACCTTATTATAAGACATATGGTAGTGACCAATTAGGGTCTTGAGGGTATATATGTCTTACAAACTAACCCCTAATAGAGCCTAGTAACGGCATAACAACCCTAATTTTAAATTGAGACTCTAATTCGATATTTAAAAAAAAAAAAATCTATAATGATTTAAAACAAAATAAGCTAATTTGGATAGACCGAGCGTCCTAATAATCTTCAAAAAATAGAGAAAATAAATTAAACTTTACTTCTGCAATGTTCATTTGAAAACCCAAATGATTTCGATAAATTGGACATTACCGCTTCAACTTTTTAGACATAAGGTGTTTCCTTAATTCAATCATCGTGATATTAACACTTAAACACAATACCTTTCCTTACCCAAAATTTGTTTTTCACTTGCTTACTATTATGAGGATTATTATATAATGGCATTCAAGATAGCTTTTCTTATTTTATTTAAATAAATAATTTTTACATAAATTTTGTTTGTTATCGGATATTTTTGTGATTTTTATCTTGCGATATTGTTTTGTTTGTCGTTTTGGTGCGGTGATATTTGTTAGTTTGGTTTTTTCGTATTGTTGTAGTTTTCGTTTATTCATATTAACTTTAATCAATTACATATTCAAATTAATGACTTTAATGTCGTCAATGTTATATATTTGGAGATAAGTATATTCTATACACTTGAATTTTATAGTTAGTTATTTTGTTTTTTTTTTTTACTATAAATTTTAGTGTTGTAACTTTGTTCATAAATTAATTTTTTTTTATCTTAATAATTTTGAATATTAGTTGTATCAATATATTTCTTCAATTTGGATGGATTAATATAGTTTATTTATAAATAAAAAATTGTTAACTTTTGAATTTTTTACCAAATCACTACAAGAAAACCTTCGAATACCTACGGAATGTTACCCACGGATATTAGTTCGTAGGTAAGTTATTTAATATCTACGGAAAAACCGTGAGTAAATTTGTTATTTAATAAATTAATTTTTTTTAATTGAATTCCATAGTTAGTCCGTAGATAAAATTAAAAGAATTCGTGGATAAAATTAAAATAAAATGCAACTCAACTTGAGTTGCTAAAAAAATTTCGTATTTTTTTTACCACTAATTCTCCGTAGGTAAATGAAGAATATAATGTTAAATTGTATAAGGATTCTCCGTGGGTAAAGTGAAAGTAATGTTTTGTTTATTATTTTATTTTTTAGAAAAAAAAACTTATTAATTTTCCAATAAAAGTAAATGAGAATAAGTTAAGCTTGCTTCTCTCACCCTGTAACTCGTCGTTCTCACTCTCTCGCAAAACCCTTCCTTTCCCTCAGCGCACCAACCAGATTACCGCTGCCGGTCAGAGCTCTCCGGCCGCCGCTTAGAGCTATCTGGGCGCCACTTCAAAGTATCATTCACAGGTTCTCTCATTCTCTCTGTAGTTCGCTCTCTCTCTCTCTCATTCGCTCTCTCTTGTTCATTCTCTCTTGTTCGCTCTCTGTTTCACTCTCGTCCGTTGTTGTTAGTTGTTGTTATCTCATTTACTATCTCTAATTTGTTCTATTTTCATGATTATTTGTTGTGTAAATGAATGTTTATTAATTGATTTGCAAACCCTAAACCCACGAATACTCGGTGACTCACACTACCCATGGATATTCCATAAGTAAGTGTATCCCCACTGATTTTCCGTCGGTAAATATTTTCCTACGAGCGAAATAACTACGAACTCGGATCCGTGGGTAGTCCGTGACTAATTTGACGTTACCTATGGAATTTTCGTGGGTAAAGATAAAATCTGCCGTAGATAACAATCATTTTTCTTGTAGTGAATGTCTCTTTCAGTTTTTTTCAACTACTAACTCATCATCTTATTACCAAATACCAATTTACCTTTGAGGAATGACATGTTACGGTTTAAACATTGATAGTTTATTTTATTATTACAATTTAACATTTTTTAAGATTTATAAGAAATTAGCTAACAACGAGTATCGAAATACCCAGCCGCCCCATATGTTTCGTATTTTTTTCTTCTTCTTGTTTATATATAAGTAACAAAGAGGTGGGTTAAGATTAATTTGTTGTTTAAATCACTCCTCTTGATTTTATTTTATTTCCTTTCTTTTATCAATATAAATGATGTACACATGTATTTAGTTTTGTTGTGTTTTTTTTTTTCTTTCTAATTTGCAATTTTAGTGTAGTATTATTTTATCTATCATTTTAACATAACATTTTGATAATTTAATTTTGATTCAATGTAAATTAAATCAATGATTTTCAAGTTAAGTATCAATGTTATAAGTATTCAAAAAACTTTAATTTTATTATGTTTATATACATTTAGTCTTATTTAAAGGTAGTTTGTCTCTTTATGTTATTAACTTGTGTTGTGAGTTAGTGCTGTACATTCATTATTTTCGATTTTAAGGACTTTAAATTTGTAAATGTATATCTTATTTAATTGAAAAAATGATGGACATTTTATAATTGATGGACATTTCTAATTAGTAAATAAATATTTAAAAGCAATTGATGGACATTTAAAATGATTGTTTTTTACAAATTAGTTTTCTGGCTACAATCCAAATCATTTTCAATAGCACATATTGGACTAACAATTAAATATTGATTTTTTAAAAAATCAATTTAAAAAATGAGTAGAGTTTTTTATAAAAAAAATTATGTTTATAGTATTTTACTTTTTAGTAATAATTTGTTTTTAAAGTATTTTAAAAATAAAATTTCAAATGATAAATTGGCTTAAATAGTTTATCATAAAAAGTCATTTTAAGTATTTCATCTATTTGCTACAATTTCTTTTGGATAATGAAATTTCAAAAAATAATTAACATGATAAGTTTCCATAAAAATCATTTTTCAAATATATCTTTTTAAAAAATATATAATTTTTATAAGGGGTGTTCACATTTAAACTGGTCCAGAAAAATAACAAACCAAATCATAAACACAAAAAATCGAATAAGATCGAATACTTTTAAGTCTCCTTTTTTAAAATCGCATGGATCAATTGAATTTCGGATTTTTTTTTTAAATTGAATCAAACCTTAATCATAAATTTCAATGCTTTTTTATTTTTTATTTGTGTGATATATTGCATGTATATTATTTGTTGGTTTTTAATTTTCTTCCTAATAATACATATTTGTTTAATTTATTTTATTTTGTTGTTATATTTCATGTATTTCAAATATAATCGATTATTATCCAGTAATGTTAAATTTAAGTATATTATATATTATATTTTGCATCAAATCTACTAATTTATTGTGTTTTTATAGTATTAATATTAATATTAATATTTTTTTAACAATTATAATTTAGATATCTAAAAATCAATTCAAATTAAACCGCTTGAAATTGAATTGGATTGATTCAGATTTTTTAAAACTTATCATCTAAACGGAAGCACATATAATTTTATCTTTGAGTTGGATGAAATTTTTGTTTCAACATCGATCAAAACCGCACCACTAACTCCCCTAATTTTTATTATATTAAAATATCAAATAATAAATATCCAAATTATTGGATGATAAAATTATTTTTTAATCTATAAAAAAATAATCTGAAATAACTTCAACTATTTTTTTAATACATTTTCATTAAAAAAATACAGTTTTTAAAATATAAAAATAAAATCAAAAAATCTATAATAAACATGTCTAATATATGCGAATATACAAAACTTATTGTCATCAAGAGTTGGAAAATAATTTTTCTATAAATATTGTTTGTAAGGCTCTAATATGTTTCTTGCTTTAAGTACACAACAAGTTTAGGAAAACTATACTCCATAGGCTTTAAAAACAAAAACAAAGCAAAATAAAAACCCAACAGGGAAACACTTTTTCGATACTTGAAAAAAATTTGTTTCAACTTATTTTAAAATACAATTTCGGAAAACTTAATTAGAAATTTTTTTGAAACACAATCTTGAGAGTTGTAGGATTATTCTTTCAGTTTTTATTTTTTAAAATTAGGGGCAAATTTGAATTTTTAAGAGATTTGTGGGGGTAGCATTATAATTGTGAGGTATGGGATATTACATTCCAAGTTCAGAACGCAGTTTACATCCCAAGCCCAAAATAAATATTTTATTGACAAAAGCCCAAAGCAAGGGTAGCCGATTGGTTAATTCTCAAAATATATTGACATTTGAGTTAGACCTCAAAACATATTGACATTTGGATTAGACCTCCAAAAAGGCCCAAGGAAACATAAAAAACATAAACTTCTTATCTTATTTGGTTCGTGGCCCATAGCCTCTCAAATTTAGTTTATCAAACAAATAGAAAATAAAATTTGTCTTAAAATCATAACTCAATTAGCAAAATATCGATATTATTAGATTGTATATCATGTATTTAAGAACTTGCAGTTGTGTGTCAGTTTCTAATAGTAATTATATCATCACATCTTAAATGTGTTTCTGATAATCCAATTTAAGTTTGTCGAAACACAAATGTATTCTGACAAACTCAAATTTTAACTTTTTTGGAATATAAAAGTATTTTAGAAAATT
Source organism: Cicer arietinum (assembly GCF_000331145.2). NCBI lineage: Eukaryota > Viridiplantae > Streptophyta > Magnoliopsida > Fabales > Fabaceae > Cicer > Cicer arietinum. The sequence continues at coordinate 15,956,150 of NC_021161.2, read as the reverse complement.
GAAACATTAAGTTTTTCAAAATACATTTGTATAAAAGCTTTTAAAATTTTGTTTTAAAGTTCTCTCTTTTTTTATTTTTCTCGGTTTTTAAAATTTATTTTAAAGTTCTAGAAAGATTTTCTAAAAAGTTTGTCATTTAAAACAATTTTGTTGTTTCTTTTTTAAGAAAAAGAGAGTAAAGTGTGTCTTTAAATACTCAATTTTTTAGGTTTTCAAGAAGACAAAAATATTCCTTTGAATTTACAGGAAAAACATTGTTTTGAAAAATTTTAAATTTAAACTTTTAGGAATACATTTGTAAATTCATAAATTTAAATTAAATTTTCCGATAGTTTTTCTTTGAAAATTTAATGTTCTAGAAAACATTTTATATAGTTCGCATGTTACACATGTTTTTATTTTTCATATTTGGAAAAAGAATAAAATGCATAATTTGATGAAAATGTGGAATATAAGAGTATAATAGGTGAGGTATGAAGTAAACTTTTCATAGAAAAAGGAGTAGCAAGTTTGTAATGTATCTTGTTTGTAATGCAATGTGTTAATGGGATATTGTCAATTTTGAAAGAAATCTTCAATTCCATTTATCTTTATACATGATTGAGATGATTTCAAGTAGTTTGCTTAGAAATCATCTAAGCCAACTTATATAGTTCAATATGAGTATTGGAATTTCATTTTTAGGGAAAGTGTTTTGGAAGGATAGTGTTGTATAAAATGGATATATTCATTGTATTGGAGTGTTACATCGATGATAATTCAATTTAATTCAAGAGAGAACAATTTTAGGTATAATTTATTTTTGGTCTCCTATTTTACTATACCTGTAAAAATAATTTTTATATTTTAAAATTGAATGTTTTTAGCCTTCGATTATCATATTTGTTAAAGTTTTGGTCCAACCCATATTTGTTACCTCCAAACAAAGTGATATTTAGCCTAAAAACTGATAATTTTTGGGGCAATAAATCATTATTTTTAAGGTCAAAATCTAGGTTGGGATACACAAATCCAAAAAAAAATATAGGTTTAAATCAAAACGGCGATTAATGTAATAATTGAATAACCAAAAAATTTGATTTAGTGGGAGGATTATTTTTGTGAGTGTGATAAAATAGAAGGAGCAAAAGTATAATTGAGACATAAATATATAAATGGATATATTGTCTATGAGGTGATATTTTCAATAAAGATGGCATCACCTCAAAATTGAAGCAGACCTTTGTAACTTATTATGGAGGTCAAGTTTATTAATCTAGACTTGATAATATATGAAATATTAATAAGGAGACGTATTAATCAATATTCTTTAATGGGAAAAAAAAATTGTGTCTTCTTTATTTATGAGACAAGTATAAGATTATAATTTTAAAAAGTAGCTACATAATTGTGAGGTCAAAAATAAATTTGATTAATTTTCACATAGAGCAATATGCTAGTGAATAAATATTGAAGGGGATGATGCTTAAGCTAATTTGAAGTTCACAATGAGAAGTATTATTTTTATCTATGCATATGGAGGGAGAAGTGTTAGACCGCGTTATTGAGAGGATAAACATTAAAAAAATTAATGATTTTCATAATTATTATGGGTGGTGTACGGATCGCGACATACACTTAATGAAATACTCTATATCGGTATTAAGTGAGGTTATTTGTATGAGATTGTAGCGTAATCTCGAGAGCACTCATAAATATCATACGCACACACGATCTAGTTCTCTCTTTTAGTCAATATATGTTATATTGTCAAGTCCAAATTCATAAACTTGACCTCTATAAATAAAAATTAGGTTTGTTAAGATTTCTAAGCGATATCCTTTTTTTAAAGGATGTTGTTCAAAGAGGATATAAATAAATCTATTTGTTGATTGATTATCATTTGGATTAAATCTAATGGCCATCATTGTATCATTCTTATACAATGAATATCTATTTTATGCAATATCATAATTTACGATATCTCTCACAGTGTCACCAATGCACTTTTAATAAACTCATCGATCGAATTAAATCTCTAATAATTAAGAAATAGCCATATTGGAGTCTTCATGTCTACTTAGATGGAATATATATGCAACCGTTGCTCCTCTATAAAAACTAGGTTTTGTCTTGTTCTTCATCCATTCGAGATAGGTCATTTAGGACTATTTTTTCGGTCCAAAATAACTTCTCCACGTCGTTTATTTTGCCTCAATTTTATCTAAATAATTGGTTTCCACATATATTTAGTCATTTTTTATCCATTAGAGAATGGTCATTTATGACCTTTTTTGGTCCGAAATCACTCAACCAAGTTGTTTTTTTTGTTTTTGCTCATTTTATCTAAAGAAGAGGTTTCAACACAATTTTAGTTTTTCTTTCATATTTTTCTATGATTTCATCATTTGAGTGCGTCGTTGTTTTGTTTGTCGTCAAAGTGCAATATTGTTTGGTTTTCCCATCATATAGTGTTCATTTTGGTATAGATTGATAGTGTGGCTTTAATTCAATACAAATTTCAATATTATGGTATTGTCAACGTTATAGATCCAGATATATGAGTATTTTATGCACTAGAATATTGTCATATTTGTAGGCACGTTGATGTTTTGTAGTATTAACTTAGGTTTGTGAGTTTGTTTGCATATTCATCCTATTTTGTTTTGCAACTATGAATTTAGTAAATAAAAAGTTTGTTTAGATGGTTCTAAGCAACCGATATGTCTATGGATTTATGTATACATGGTAGATGGGGGTTGGTTGGAGAAGATGAAAGGATGGTTGAAAAATAAGTATTGATACACTAGATAAAGGTACCTTTGTGTTAATTAAAATGAGACTTTTGATTTGAACAATCTATTTTGATATAATGACTGATAAGTGTTCCTCTCACTTTTACATAAAATAAAAATAAAAATAAAAAATACTATCAATATATATGGTCCCTATATATAAATACATATATAGGAGGGATCAACCTACATCAATGTAATGTTACACCGTTCAATAATATTTTAACCGATATAAATTTTACAAAATTCACCATTGGATTGAAAGTTTATATCATATATGTCATCCATGTAAAATTTTACAAAAAAACTAAAATCATTTGATGTTATTGATATATATATCAAAATTAACGTTTTATAAGTTTTTATTAAACATCACTAATCTTATAAGTCTCAATCATCAATCAAATAATTTTAGATTTCTGCAAAATTTTACACAATATGATATAAATTTTCAATCCAACATTATTGTATCAAATGATTTTTTATTTTATAAAATTTGTATCAATTAAAACATTATTGAACATTGTAACATTGATGTATAATTTGATATCTCCTAGATATAACAAATAGTTGTCTTGTCAGTACGACTTAGTTTACAACGATGATAATATATAGGGGTTTGGATTCGAAATCAAGACTACCCACATTTCCACACATAAGATGTGTGAGTCTAGCCATAGACTACTCACTACAAGAAAAAATATAGATTGCGACAATTAAAAAGATGTATGCAAGGTTAAAATTGCCGCAATTTGACCTCGGTGACGGTTTTTCAACTGTCATAGATTCGTGCCCGCGAGGTTCGTTTGCGACGGTTCCAAAAATTGTCGTTCCAATTTCTTCCTCAAATTCACTTTGAACTTTAAACCCTTTGTTTCAATGGCATCGACCTAGTTCGACTTCACGGCGTCCGATTAGGGTAAAAAAATTGTGTCGTGGCAAAAATTTGTGGCTTTTTGGATCAAATTACCAATTTCACATTTGAATCAACGCCTATTGATTGGGTTTAGGTGATTGAGAACCACTTACTTTAGTTAATGTTAACCTTGTGGTGCAGTCAGTACTCAGTGGACTATTGCTATGGTGTACACGAAAATAATGAAATTATCTATTCAAGAGAGGTGAAAATAAATATTGTGTTGGTATCCTAAATTTTTTCGGTTAAAAATTATGTTATCATAATCGAATCAATGTAGGGTAACTGTAATTTTTTTTTTTTATGAATGAATTCTCAATTTTTGTATGAATAGTTACTGTTATATGTTAGTGATTGTTATAGTGTATGTTAATTTTCACCCCTTTCATTACTTTTTTCTTTTTGCATTTATAAAAAAGTTCAATTTTTTTGCAGCTTCCTCTATCTCTTCTTAAGACTCCACAAGGCCACCGTATGGTAAGTAATCATCATCTTTTTTTTTCCTTTCTATTTTACCATTTTGGCTTGTTCTTATTAATTTCATCTTGTGATTTTTCATTGTCAATAATATTTTTGAGCATGTTGTAACAATCGGTGGAGTTGAAAAATGGAGAGACTTATCATGGGCATTTGGTTAATTGTGATACATGGATGAACATCCATCTTAGAGAAGTCGTTTGCACCTCTAAAGTAATGTTCTTTTTAAGTACCCTTGTTTGTTGTCTTTGTAATTTGTTATTATATTGTAAGATTAGCTTACAAGTTTTGATTGAAATTTGGCCATGTACTCACGTAAATTTTGATTGTTGTCACTTAAATGTGCCCTTGTTTGTTGTCTTTGAAAATTGTTGTCACTTAATTTGGCAATGTACTCACTTAAATTTGGCAAATTTTTTATTGTTGTCTTCGAGAAGTCATTTGTACTCACTTAATTCAAGTTTGACTCAATTCAATTAGTTGTATTGTGCCATATTTATTCTTTTGGTGGGGGGGAGGTTAGGCTTTGTGGATAATATTTCTTCTGTTTTTTATTTTAACAATTCTTTTGTTCTTGAAGGGTTCTTTGGAGAGACCGGATTTGGCAGTGTTGGCTACTTTTGAATATCTCTCTATGGTTTAGAAAAATGGGAAATCTATAGCATCATCTTTATATGAGGTTGATCATCAAGTTTTAGAATTTATACCTCATTGCATGTTCTGCACAAAAGGTGCACCTAATGATTTGGTAGACATGAATTTGAAAACATTGAAGAATTTTATAACACATAGGCAAATGATATCAACAACACTCAAAAGAATTTGATACTTTGAATTCAAGACTGGTTATAGGAATTTTGTAAAGTAGAGTTAGGATATAATTTGATGTTGAATTTGACACCACTTGTTCTATTGTAAATATTTCTTTTTTGCTATAAGTTTGTAGCTCTTTTTAAATATAATGAATTGATTATCTTTGTATCATTACAATTTTCTTGTCAATTTATTTAAATGATTCATAAAAAATAAAATAAATTTGCACCATAACACAATAATGCAACAATGATATTCAGTGAGCATTAAAGAAAAATTATGAAGCATAACAAAATTATGTAGGATTCACAATATAAAGCAAAATAGATATGGAGCATATGTGTTATATCTTCCAATTCTTTACACAACATATCATGAACTAAATGCTTACAGCTCTAAATTCATCAATCGATAAATATTATACCAAAAAATAGTAAACACTAACATATTAACATCATTAATATATCAAAAGTATTACTTAGTGTGAATCACTCCCAATCAGTATAATGTTGGAATGTTTGTCTCATCAAAGGGTTCCTACATAATAATAAAAATTAATTAACATTATGATAAGTTTAAAAGAAATATAGTCCATCTTCAAACACAAATAAAATTACCATAAAAAATATTGTGAAACTGAACTGGTCATTTTGTGTTTGTGTGGGCTCAAAAGTTGGAGGTATTGAACAAGATACTTCTTCGAGCATGTGACTTGCTCCTAGTTTATCCTAAAATGATTTTTTAAATTAAAACAAAACATAATGCATGTAAAATTAAAAAATTGATCTATATATTGACTTTTATACCTGAGATACTTGACTATGTGGTTTCCTTCTAAGCAGAGCTTTTTTTCTTTTCAATAAAACTCTTACGATGCTTGTGCATGTGTTTCTTTAAGTTAGGCCGTTTTTTGAATCTCATTGGTTGCATAATATTATTACTCACAAATGTCGGGTTCTCATTAATGTCATTGTCTATGACTTGTGAGTGACATTCCATTATTTTCTTACACATGGCATCTACATAATTATCAACAATCTTAAGGTGTTCTTCATAAGGCGATGCCTCGGCCGCCACTCTAATGAGTTTAGAAACAACTTGTCTAAACTTCCGTGTTCGAGATAACTTTGGATCTCCTTCAACCTCTTTTCCCTTAAAATCTTGCACAATGCCACAATGAGTTTCTCTTCTCAACCTTCTTAAAATATACTTCTTAGGAATGACCTTCACATCATTTGCTCCAAATACTTTCAATGCATGTGAATAAAGTATGTCAAATGTCTAAAACTTTTGACAACTACAAGTAATAGAGGTTGAAGCGCGATCAAATGACACTCTCCAAAATCCTTCATTGTTGACCATAGTGATGATGTAGTCACATAAAGAGTGAGACTCGTTTCTCTCTAATATCGATAAAGCTAAGAATAACTTAAACTCGTTATGAAACAACTCAAATACAATGTGCGTGCATAATTTTCCTATTTTTATCAATATTGGTGACAACTCGTATCTTAACCTTGCAAGCTTATGTGAGGACTCACACTCACAACTCAATGTGTTGCTTCTCTTCTCCTCAACAACACGTTCAAAGTGCTTGAAGAATTGTATAATATCCACATTGGGTTTCATACCAGATTTGAATTGAGCATTCAAATTTTCACTTAGTTGGGTACTCCGCATGTCAAGAGTGAATGCTTCCTTCATGTAACAAGCAGGCCATTTTTTTTAATAGCATAAACTGATTTGATCCAATTATTTTCATGAACATCATATTGGTTGATCAAGTTTGTCCAAGCAGTCTCAAAATTTGCTTCAATGTCAATATCATACATGCATTTCTTGAAATCCCTTAAAAGATAACTTCCTCCCTTCATCAATTTCCCAAGGTTTTAAATTCCACTTTACAACAAGTGCCATGTGCATAAACCATTGTGAGTCTCGGGCATCACTTTAGTCAGTGCCCTGGTCATTGCTTAATCTTGGTCAGTGAAAATAGTCCTTGGTTTTTTATGGTTGTGTAATTGTAAGAATGTATCAAAAAATTACTTAAATGATTTCATTGTTTCACCATACAATAGTGTTGCACCAAAAATGATCGAACTCATATAGTGGTTGAAACCGAAAAACAAAGCAAACGGTTTATTAACATGATTGGTACAATATGTAGTGTCCAATGACACAACGTCGCCAAAATACCCGTAATCCAACACCATATTTGCATCACACTAAAACACATTTGTGATTTTTTCTTCTATAACCATTTGGTATGCGTATAAAAAAAAAAGACGGATTCTCCAACAATTGACGTTGAAAATATTGTGAAGGACAAACAACATCTCTGTACATGATACTTCTTTGTTTTCTTTCACTGAAGTAATTGTTTACATCCAACCTTGTCAACCCAAGATTATCTTTGTTTTCTTGAGAATGTACATTATCTATTCCACGCATATTTGGGTTATCAACATGATCATCCATAAGAACAACTTCAAACTACCCACTTGAGTTTCACTTCCTTTAGCCAAACCTTCCTTTTGGATAGGAATATATTTACTTATCACACGTTTAGGTTTTCCTTGAGGGATAACTTTCTTTGATCTATTATAACATGAAGTTTACATGAGAAAAGACTATGACCAATGTTACGACAATGAGAACAAAAGAGAGCAAGATTCTCATATTCAACGTGAACAAGAAAAACATAATTTTCTCTTTCAATCCAAACTTTACTTCTAATTTTAGCAGACAAATAAATATCTAATAAAACTCTAGCAAAAGACAAAAAAAAAAAAACTATCAAATGAACCCCTCAATGACTTCCATAACTTGACTAACTTAGCAAGCAAATCATTAAGTTTAAATGGGAAGTCACTCGTAGATAAAATTAATTTTCCATGAAGAATATTTTTGCAATATTCATCCAAACTTACTTTATACACCTCCTCAGGAATTTTAATTGCAATATCACAAGCATTACGTAGGACTTGTGCAAAAGATTTTCTTTGAGTCAAACCATGCATTATTGAAGCACCAGATTTAGACATGGTAGCAAAACCTCTTAAAGCTATCTCACGTTGAATCACCATCATTGCCATACTTGGCCAATCATTTAAGAAAGAATTGTTAATGTTTCTACTCATCGTTTAACTAAGTTTGTATTATCCTATGATGATATTGTTTGGATAGAGGGATGTTTCTCTTGTATTTTTTTCTTCGTTGCAGTTGATTTTATTGTTTAATGAATTAAATTATGCGTAAAAAATAACACTGAATTGTCGTGATTATAAATGGCCAAATAAATAAATAAATCTCCTTTATTTTGTTATCTTATTTTATTTTATGTGAACTATAATCAATTACTTCAAATATGAACACTACATCAATTTGGTTCGTTGTTTTTTTTATGGTTTTTCTTTTAAATGTAAGGTTTAAATATGTTTTTTATTCTTACAAATATGTCTTGTTTTGATTTTAACCCCTGTAATATTTTTGTTTGATATATACCTTTACAAATTTTAACAAATTTTAAAAGAGTTTTTTATAAAATTTTTTAGTAAAAAAAATGGTGACATGGCTAATTTTGAATCATGGTATGTAATTGTTGTTGAGTAACACTATTTATTAACTCATTTAATTAAAAACTTAAAACTAATTAATTAATTAATTAACCAATTAAATAATAAAAACTCAATAATATTCATCTTTAAATCACAAGTTGTCATATCTGGATCTAAATCCTAAAAATTTTAATCTCTCATTTTTCTTACATCACACCTATAATTGAAATACATAGATTATTATAATAGAGAAGAAGATTGAAGGAAAGCAAGTTACTTATTCCTCCAATATATTGTTGGCTTAAAAAGGTCATAAATCCAACTATTGTGAGCGTTGTCGGTCGCCCTCAGTCATTTCCGTTCAACAATTCAAATACTTACATTTTTTAGGACTGAAATATTTAGAAACTTTCTTATAAGTTTGATTGAAAATTAATGAAGTCAATCACGACAAAAGTCGTCAAGAAGCAAGGCTTGAATAAAATCATAATAAAAACAATAAAGAAAGCACATCACAAGTAAATAGGAGAAATTCTACTTGTTCCTCAGTCATTGTATATTATTATTTGCTTCTTCACCATTCATGATAAGTAAGTATGATAATAATCTATATATTTCAATTATAGGTGTGGTGCAAGAAAAATGAGAGATTATAATTTTCAGTTTTTCCTTCATGGCCTCAATCCAAGATCGATCAATTATGACTTTTTTAATTGATTTTGATTCAATTTGAGATATCATTTCAGTGTTGTTTTCATCATTCTTGAATGATTTTCTTCTTTGAATTCAATCAGTCGTGTCTCCAATGATTTGCGTTTGAGGATGACCTTCAATAGTTCTCCAGCTTTTTGGCTGAAGAAGGTTCAGACTCATTTTAACCAGTTTGATTCATGACCTATTAATTTAGTGATTTGAATGCCTTCTTTGAATGGAATGGATCCTACTTGTTCCTTGCCAAGTATTGATAACCTTAGTAAAAAATTCAGAGGCATAATCTTCTTTGAACTAATGGAGATTTATTGATCTTGAGGCTGTGATGATCAGTCTTGATCTTGGAGAACATTCTCCGTTTTATCCATAATGTTCTTGTTTCTTTATGTGTTCAGTTTTTATCTGATTTATTTGCATTACTTGATTCCTATCTTTGAATTAATTCACTCAAAAGCACAAGTTAAATTAACATAACATTTTAGAATCATAATTAACATTCTTAATTAACCTTTATTTATTTTCATCAAAACATTAATTTGAGAGTTTGTCTTAACAGACTTGGCTTATAAGGTCAAGGTGGTTAGTTCCTCAAAAGTCTAGGGTTGTCAGGTTGTTTGGGAAGACTAGCTTGGAGGGTCATGTGTTTTGTAATTCAAGGTATTTGAATTAGTGGATTAAATGTTTTTGAATGAAGTGACTAGATGTAGCTAAGTAAGTGGTGAACTAGGATAAATATATGTATCAAATTATTTATGCTTTCATTGTTTACTGTTTCTGAATCGATTTCTTATTATCTAAGTAATTCATAAAAACCACCAATCTTCATCAAATTAGCAAAAAAGTTATCAACTTTATCAAACACAATTCAACCCCCCCTTCTCGTGTTTGCACCTTCAATTATTATCATCATGTGGTTTAATTGTCATCGTTTGGCTATGAGATGAGATATATGTGGGTTTTGGTGGCCCCTCACCTTAAATCCTCTATGCTTATCCTATTGTGCTCTAATTTGAGAACCATCAATGCTTATTCAAGAGATGGATCAAATTGGTCTAAGTCAAATCCAAAGCAGTTATGAGTTGGACTAGGGTCATCTTAGTCTAATCCTAAACAAAATGAAAAAGATATTAATTTAAAGTTTGTTTTAGGCGTACATAATTGTTGGGCAGACCTTTACGTGATTGTGTAAACTTTAGGGCAAATTGAATATTTGGTTGTATATTTGTACTGATGGTTCATTGAAATTCACTTTCAGAGCAATGATTTTGGCGACAACACAACACTAATCTTCTTTTTTCTTTGATCTTAGAAAATATGGTAAATTAATTTCACCATAATTAACTCACAAAATTGTGAGATTCTGAGCTCGAATCCAAGACAATACGTCCAACCTAACAATATTGGTATTTGTCAATTGAGCTAGGACTTAAGGACAACATCTATCTTCTTTTATTATATATATATATATATATATATTTCAAACAATAATCTCAACCTCTCTCACTTTTTATATGTTGGTTCACACCTTTCCTCTCATTTTCAATTTGTCTTCTTGCTACTTTCATTCTCGATTATATCATCTCTATCATGTGATGGCCGTTGTTTTTAATTTTTGACATAATTGTAAGTTTTGATCTATTATTATAATTTTTTATCTAAAAAATAACGATTTGAAATGTTTCAAATAATATGACATATAATACGATAATATTAAATGATTAACACCTATAAAATGACATAAAACCCTATAAAATTTGACTTTAAATTTCGAAAATTTTGTATTTATGTAACTTAACTAATGACATATATATTTAGGTGATTCTATCTCATGAAATCGTATTTTACATCATTTAAAATATATTAAATCATTTTTTTTTTCAAAAATATAAATGAAATATAAAAACTGTCGTTTTTTAAAATATAAAACTAATTTTTTACGTTGATGAAAATAAAAGACCAAAATTTTCATTAAGCCTTAATTTTTCTATGTTAGTTGGTCAGCCCTTCAATTAATGTAATGTCTTGAATATTCCAATAGAGTTCAAGAGGAAAGAATGAAAGAGGGGATTTGAACCCCATATTCCCTAACAAACTTTGTTGTCCATACATCTTAGTTGAAGCATTTGTCCCCACATCCCTACACATATGTTCATCCTTGCTTCCCTAACAAAATGTCCAAAAGAAAATTAAAACTCCTACAAAGATAATAAAACAATTTTTATTAATTAATGAAATTCTCGTACCATAAAATTGGAATTCATGTCCTTAAATTTTTTTTAACTGAACCAGCTTTCGTTGTGCTTGCTTTCTAAATTTGTCTCAGCTCTGATGAAATTAAAGTAAAAATACAATTTTTGGTAACAAAAATATAGCATATTGTTTGTAAGTTGTTTTCTTATTTCTTTATAGTATGTCTTTATTTAAAAGTTTGTGTACAAAAAAAAATAGTATGTTTTCCCAAAAACCAAGTAAAAATAAAATTACTAGCGTGAAAATTTTTTAGATTGTTACACAATACAGCTTACTATTTTTTATTTAACTTTTTACTTGTCTAATATATTTTTCCTACCTCGCATCTTTGTAACGGTAGATGCCACACAATAGATATGTTTAGACCAATCAATGGAGGGAGGTTGATTTTAGTAGGACAGTTCAAAATTCTTATAATATAAATTCAATTTGAATTTTGTTCAAAAAAAGTATGTATATTTAATATATAATGTGTTTCGAATAAAATCATTTTTGCGTGTTGAGGTTTTGATTCGCGCCATTGTTGTGTTCTGAGAGGGATTCGAGAGAGAAAAATAAAAGGTTTTCTGTTTGAAGAAGATGGTTCAATGTGTTAATCGATTTTTTATTTTGAAGAGAAAAGACAATGATTATTTGAAACTTGGGAAGGAGGATAAAGTTTGGGGGCATGAGAGAAGATGCATTAAATGTCAAGATTTTCCTTTTTTGTTCAGGAGAGAAAGTAGTGACAAAGAGGAGAATGTTGGTTGAACAAACGAAGACTGATGCCTGAAAAACAGAGATTGATTATCGTTCTTCATTTTCTGCATAAGCATATTTTAACCAGATTTCTCTGGATTTTTCATTATTTTCAGTTTTTCTTTGATCAAATTGAAACTATCCTCGACAAGAGGCTTTGTAAAAATGTCAGCAAGTTAATTTTGAGTATCAACAAAGATTAATTCGATATCTTTCTTGTTGACATGATCACGAATAAAATGACTCTTTATTTCAATGTGTTTTGATCTAGAGTGATGTATTGGATTTTTAGATAAAATGATTGCACTAGTATTATCACAGTAAATTGGAACTTATAAAATAGTCTTCGAGTTGATTTTTAATACAAAGAACTTGTAAGCAACAATTTGCCGCTAAGACATATTTGGCTTCAGTAGTGGATAAGGCTATTGTGTTTTGTTTTCTGCAAGACCAGCTTATTAATGCTTCACCTAAGAACTGACATGTTTCACTTGTGCTTTTTCTTCAATTTTATCTGCAACATAATCAACGCCACAATAGGCTATAAGATCAAAATGCGAACCTTTTCTATACCAAAGATCAAGATTAGTGGTTCCAACAAGATATCTAAATATTCGTTTTACAGCTGTTAAATGAGTTCCCTTTAGTGTTGATTGAAATCGAGCACATAATCCTACTGGAAATACTATATCAGGCCTACTTGCAGTTAAACAAAGCAAAGAACCAATCATTCATCTATATTCATTTTCAGAAACAGATTTTCCATTTTCATCTTTTTCAAAAGAAGAGGATTGATGCGTGGGAGTTGACATGATTTTTTATTCATTCATTTTGTATTTGATCAACAGGTCTTTAATGTATTTTTCTTGACAAATAAAAATACCATTTTCATATTGTATAATTTATAATTCAAGAAAATACCTTATTTCTCTTATCATGCTCATTTCAGATTCACTTTGCATGAGTTTTGAAAACCCTTCACACATTTTCTCATTTGTGGATCCAAAGATGATATCATCAACATACACTTGAACAATAAGTAAATCATTATTCTCTGTTTCCTTAAATAATGTTGTGTCAATTTTTCCTCTTGAAAATCCATTTTTAATTAAAACTGAACTTAATCTTTCATACCAAGCTCTTGGTGCTTGTTTCAATCCATATAGAGCTTTGATAAGTTTGAAAACATGAGTTGGTTTTAATTGATTCTTAAATCCAGGAGGTTGTTTTACATAGACTTGTTCATTTAAAAAACCATTTAAAAAATTTTAACATCCATTTGAAACAACTTAATAAACTTATGGGATGCATACGCAAGAAGTATACAAATAGCTTCTAACCTTGCAACCAGAGCAAAAGTTTCATTGTAATTTATACCTTCTTGTTGATTATAGCCTTGAGCAACTAATCTTGCTTTGTTCCTTATAACTTTACCTTCTTCATCTAGTTTATTTCTGAAAACCTGTCATGTACCAATGATTGTTTGATCTAGTGGATCGGGTACCAAAGTCCATACTTCATTTTTTTTTTCAAACTGTATCAATTCTTTCTTCATGGCCTCAACCCAAGATAGATCAATTTTGGTTTCTTTAATTGATTTTTATTCAATTTGAGATATCATTTCCATGTTGTTTTCATCATTCTTGAATGATTTTCTTGTTTGAATTTCATTAGTCATGTCTCCAATGATTTGTGTTTGAGGATGACCTTCAATAGTTCTCCAGCTTTTTGGTGGAGAATGAAACGGAGATTGTTTATCAATCTATGTTTCCTGCAGACTATTCTACAGTTGCAAACCAGTTTGAATTTCTTCTTCCTCATCCTTTTTACTCCTATACAAGTCATCAAACTCATCAAATATTATGTGCATACTAATTTCTACAAATTTAGTTCTTAGATTAAAAACTCTATAGCCTTTAGAATCAGTTGAATAACCTTGAAAGATTGCTTTATCTGATTTTGCATCAAATTTTCCAATAATATATTTGTTGTTAAAAATATAACAATAACAACAAAAAAATGTGAAAGTAAGAGATGTTTGGTTTTCTGTTTTTCCCGATTTCATATAGGGTTTTGTTGATAATTTTTCTTATGGATGCACAGTTTAATATATAACCAGAAGTGTTAACGGCTTCAGCCTAGAAATACCTTTCAACATTTGATTCTTCTAACATTATTCTTGTCATTTCTTGTAATGTTCTATTTTTTCGTTCAACAACTCCATTTTGTTGTGGAGTTCTTGCACATGATAGATTGTGATAAATTTCAACTTCATCAAAGAAGGTTATTTAAAGAAGCATTTATGAATCTTCCTCCATGATCACTTCTTACATAAATGATGTTGGATTCCTTTTGATTTTGTACTTTTTTGCAAAATATTTTAAATGTATCAAATGAATCATCTTTTTGTTTTAAAAATAATACCCAAGTGAATCTTGAGAAATCGTCAACAATAACAAAACCATATTTCATTCCCCCTAAACTTGTTGTTTTGATTGGCACAAAGAGATCCATGTGAAGTAATTCAAGAGTTCTGTTTATGGTTACAAAATCCTTTGAATGAAAACTACTTTTGACTTGATTTCCTTTTGCACAAGCTTCACATATTTTATCTTTATCAAAATTGAGTTTGGGTAATCCTCTAACAAGATCTAATTTTGATATTTTTGAAATTGTTTTCATATTTATATGTCCAGCTCTTTTATGCCATATCCATTTATCTTTATTGATTGACATAAAACAAGATTCATCAAGTAGTTCTTCAAGATATAAGACATATAAATTTTTCTTTCTATTTCCAAAAAAAAAAGAATTTCTCTAGTTTTAGTTTTTTGACTTCACATACTTTTGGTTTGAAGATAACTTCACAATTATTCTCACATAGTTGACTTATGCTTAGAAGATTGTGTTTTAAACCTTCAACATATTGAGCATCAGTTATCTGAGCAGAGTTTGTCTTACGAATAGTTCCTTTACATTTAATCTGAGCTTGATTGTTGTTTCCAAAAGTAACCGATCCTCCATCTTTCTTGATGAATGTCATGAAACAGTACCTGTCATGTGTCTTGAACAACCACTGTCCAAGAACCAAGGATTTCTCTTTACATTTGGAAATCTAACCTGCATAAGATGTTATCTCAGCCTTAGATACCCATTTTGTTTTGGATCCTTGAGAGTTAGTTTTAGAGATTTCTTTCCTCTTAAGATAGCACATTGATTTTTCATGACCAGTTTTGAGACAATGTGAACATTTAATTGTTAATCTTGGAACTCATCTTATAATTTGGGTTTTAAAAGGTTTTAATCTTGAATTTGAAGCAGTTCCAGAACGTTCTCCTTTTTCCATATTATCTAGAGAAAGTTCAGCTTTTATTTTAAAACATTCTCCATTTTGAAAACAGCCTGAAGAATGTTCTCCTTTTTGCGGATTTTCAAGAATTGGTTTAGCAAAATGATATTTTCCCAGAAACTTTTTTCCTTTCATTTTTTCATCTTGTTTTTTTAAAAGTAGCAAGCAATTTCCAAATGTCCAAGTTTTTTACAATATGAGCATCTAGTTTTACATTTTTCTTCCTTTCTTTCTGAAACAAAAATGTTTTCGTACATTTTTTTTTTTTTGAGTTTGACTAAAACCAAGACCATCTTTATCAAAAATTCCTACTTGAGATCCCATGATTTTTTTTAAAGTTTCAGTGGTTTTAATGAAATTTAACAAATCATTTTTAAGTTCATTTTTCAGTTTGAAGGAGAACGTTCTCCGTTTTCTTTGCAGAACGTTCTTGACTCTTTTGACTTTCAAAATTTTGTTGTTGTGTTTCTTTTAGTTCTTGAATGATACTGTTGATAATATTATTTCTAGCTTGAACTTTTTCTTTTTCTTCTTTTTCTTTATAAAATTGTTCTTTCAAAGAACTACATTTTTGAATGAGAAGATTTGAATCTTTTAACAAGTTATCAAATTCATTTCCCATTTGTACACATAAATAACAAGGTTCATAATTTGTTACCTCATTTTCTTCTATTTTTGCCATCAAACATATGTTGGCTTCCTCACCTTCTTTTGTTTTCGATTCTTCTGAATCATCTCGCGTTGTCATCGATGATTTCTTTTTGAAAGGAAATCGGTTTGGTGGTTTCTTGTTTAAGGGACATTTTTCTTTGTAATGTCCTAATTTATTACATTCAAAGCATGTGACTTGACTCATGTCCACTTTTGTTTTGGAATTTTTGTTTTGAGATCTCTTTTTGATTTGATCTCTTCTTCTCATCATTCTATGTATCCTTCTCATGAGAATAGCAATTTCTTCATCAGTATCTTCTTGTTCAGTTTCTTCTGGTTCCTCCTCTATTTGTACTGTGATGTTTTCTTGAGATGATTTTAGTGCTATTGCCTTTCTTTTCTTGACTGGTTTGTCTTCTTGCAGCAATATTTCATGTGCTCTTAAGGTTCCAATTAATTCTTCTAGGGGAAGTGATTCAAGGTTCTTGGCTTGGCTTATAGCTGTTATCATTGGTCTCCATATGATTGGAAGACATCTCATAATTTTTCTTATTCTTTCTTGTATTGTGTAAGCTTT
This sequence comes from Cicer arietinum, assembly GCF_000331145.2. Taxonomy (NCBI): domain Eukaryota; kingdom Viridiplantae; phylum Streptophyta; class Magnoliopsida; order Fabales; family Fabaceae; genus Cicer; species Cicer arietinum. Next base: position 15,939,337 of record NC_021161.2, on the reverse strand, counting down.
ATCAAGAGAACGCATTTCATTCACTATTGTTGTGAACCTTGAGTACATTTCATCAATAGTTTCTCCTTCTTTCATTTCGAACAGTTCGAATCTCCTTATGCCAATGTCTATTCTTGTTTCTTTGACATGGCTCGTTCCTTCATGATGAGTTTGCAGTGTATCCCACACTTCTTTAGCATTCTTTCATTCATCTACTCTTTCACTTTCTTCTTTGCTCAAAGCACATGATAAGAATAATTGAGCTTTAGAGTTTAGGAGTGCCTTAGTTTTATCAATAGATGTTCAGTCTGCTTCTTTCTTCGCAGCAGAGATTGAGTCATTTTGATCAACTCTTGATATGAAATTTCCATCTGCACTGATGCGCCACAACCCTGTATCTTGAGATTTCAGAAACAGCTGCATCTTATTCTTCTAGAAATAATAATCACATCCATCAAAGTAAGGTGGTCTATTTGAAGACCCTCCTTCAACAATGTATTTAGCTTTCGACATCTTTTCTTCTAGATCATTTTTCTAGCACTTGTTAGGTGTTTTTATCTTTCTAGAGATCGTGCTCTGATGCCAATTGAAGTAGTAATGTCAATTTACAAGGAAGGGGATTTGAATTGTAAATGTTCTTATTTAAAATTTCCTGAAAAAGTCTAAAGATTTAACTCAAGAATTATCTTGGTTAAGAAAATAGAAAACGGAGAACGTTCTTGGTTAGCTTAAAAACAGAAATTCAGTTTATGTTTTAACTCAGTTAATCAATCAAGCTTAATAAATAAAGAGATAAGAGAAAGAATACCACACAAAGATGTATCTTGGTTCACCTAACTTGGGCTACGTCTAGTCCTCACAATTGTGAGGTTTTCCACTAAGTGTTCAAAACAAAGAACCTTCTTGGTTTTACAGCACCTAGCTTATATCAACATTGATATGTTACCAACTCTATTTCTTTCCACCCAGAAAGTAATTTTAGTCATCTATCAATCTTGATAGGATTTCTTATAATCTATTCAAACTATACTAAACTCTTATAGTTTGAGTTTTACAATAAAGATTAGATTTTTTTGATAGAATCTGATATGTCTCAACTCTTGTTTGAGATTCGATTCTTTACAAAGAATTCAATACAATAATAACATAATATGGTATATAATCAAAACTGAATCTTTCTTACGAAAATGAGAATTTCAAGTATGTGAATGTGAATGATTTGTGAGACTTGATAGCACTTAAACTTCTACCATTTCCCTGGGATATTGGCCTTTCTTTTATAGGAAATTTGGAGCATTTAATAATGGTCAAAAGAGTTGTTGGTAGTGCTTTTTCAGTTTTGGCCAAAACTAATATATATGAATAAAAAATATTACAGCCTTTGAATTTTTTAAATCTGCTTTACTGGGCTAGTTTATTCGTTCTTGATCAGATTGCCTTTTTGTTTAATGATCCTTTATGCTTCATATGTATTTTTTGATGTTATATTTTCAATTTGGAGACTTGATTTTGTCCAAAATATTTTGGAGAATGATGATGAACTTCTGCGGAACTAAGGAGATTGATATTGCACTTATGCAGAAACGGAGATTGATTATCAATTTGGACTGTTAGTTTTTGAACTTTTTGGTGATTGACGATCGATCTGGAGGTTCAGTTTTGATCATTCTGGATGACTTCCTGATGTCTTGTATAAGGTTCAGACTCATTTTAACCAGCTTGATTCATGACCTATTAATTTAGTGATTTGAATGCCTTCTTTGATTGGAATGGATCTACTTGTTCCTTGCCAAGTACTGATAACCTTAGTATAAAATTCAAAGGCATAATTGTCTTTGAACTAATGGAGATTCATTGATCTTGAGGTTGTGATGATCAGTCTTGATCTTGGAGAACATTCTCCGTTTTATCCAGAATGTTCTTGTTTTTTTATGTGTTCAGATTTTATCTGATTTCTTTGTTTTGTTTGATTCCTATCTTTGAATTAATTTGAGAACCATAAATCCTCTATGCTTATCCTATTGTGCTCTAATTTGAGATATATGTGGGTTCTGGTGGCCCCTCACCTTAAATCATCTATGCTTATCCTATTGTGCTCTAATTTGAGAACCATCAATGCTTGTTCAAGAAATGGATCAAATTGGTCTAAGTCAAATCCAAAGCAGCTATGAGTTGGACTAAGGTCATCTGAGTCCGACCCTAAACAAAATGAAAAAGATATTAATTTAAAGTTTGCTTTATGCGTACATAATTGTTGGGCAGACCTTTAAGTGATTGTGTAAACTTTAGGGCAAATTGAATATTTGGTTGTATGTTTGTATTGATGGTCCTTTAAAATTCACTTTCAGAGCAGTGATTTTTGCGACAACCCAACACTAATCTTCTTTTTTTTTTCTTTGTTCTTAGAAAATATGGAAAATTTTACCATAATTAACTCACAAAATTGTGAGGTCGTGAGTTCAAATTCAGGACAATACGTTCAACCTAACAATATCGGTATTTGTTAGTTGAGCTAGGACCTAAAGAAAACATCTATCTTCTTTTATTATATATATATTTCAAACAATAATCCAACCTCTCACTTTTTAGATGTTGGTTCACACCTTTCCTCTCATTTTCAATTTGTCTTCTTGCTACTTTCATTCTCGATTATATCATCTCTCTCAAGTGATGGCCGTTGTTTTTAATTTTTGACATAATTGTAATTTTTGTTCTCTATTTTTATTAATTTATGAAATTGATTTTTTTATTTTAAAATTTGTCAGTTTTGATCTATTATTATAATTTTTTATCTAAAAAATAACGATTTGAAATGTTTCAAATAATATGACATATAATACGATAATATTAAATGATTAACACCTATAAAATTTGACTTTTAATTTCGAAATTTTTGTATTTATGTAACTTAACTAATGACATATATATTTAGATGATTATATCTCATAAAATCGTATGTTACATTATTTAAAATATATCAAATCATTTTTTTTTGTTCAAAAATTTAAATAAAATATAAAAACTGTCGATTTTTAAAATATAAAACTAATTTTATACGTTGATGAAAATAAAAGACCAAAATTTTCATTAAGCCTTAATTTTTCTATGTTAGTTGGCCAGCCCTTCAATTAATGTAATGTCTTGAATATTCCAATAGAGTTCAAGAGGAAATAATGAAAGAGGGGATTTGAACCCCATATTCCCTAACAAACTTTGTTGTCCATACATCTTAGTTGAAGCATTTGTCCCCACATCCCTACACATACGTTCGTCCTTGCTTCCCTAACAAAATGTCCAAAAGAAAATTAAAACTCCTCCAAAGATAATAAAAAAATTTCTATTAATTAATAAAATTCTCGTACAATAAAATTGGAATTCATGTCCTTAAATTTTTTTTTTAACTGAACCAGCTTTCGTTGTGCTTGCTTTCTAAATTTGTCTCAGCTCTGATGAAATTAAAGTAAAAATACAATTTTTGGTAACAAAAATATAGCATATTGTTCATAAGTTGTTTTCTTATTTCTTTATAGTATGTCTTTATTTAAAAGTTTGTGTACAAAAAAAATAGTATGTTTTCCCAAAAATCAAGTAAAAATAAAATTATTAGCGTGAAAATTTTGTAGATTGTTACGCAATACAGCTTACTAATTTTTTATTTAACTTTTTGCTTGTCTAATATATTTTTCCTACCTTACATCTTTGGAACGGTAGATGTCACACAATAATATGTTTGGACCAATCAATAGAGGCAGGTTGATATTTCCTACCTTGCATCTTTGAAAACGGTAGTGTTTTGTCAGTTTTGACAAAAAAAAGTATTTATATTTAATATATAATATGTTTCGAATAAAATTATTTTTAAAAATTTATAAAGAAATAAAAAAGTAAAATATGCTTGGACCATATAGAAACACATAACATGAGAGATATAGAGCACGCGTTCATTATTCCACAACTGTGGCAGAGCAATAATGCAGATGCCAAACAAGATAAGATCATTTTTTTTTCCTCTTTTTTCCTTTTATCGTTTCGGATAAAATAAATTATTTACTTTACTTTTACTGTACTTTCTAAAATATGTGGGGCTGTCATCAATTTGCTAGATGCCTGTGGTTGGAAACTTTACTTTAGCTGAGAAACGTGGGGTTATGATAACGTTGATATAACGGACAAAATAAATTCTCCAGTGACTGTGATTCCAAGGCATCTTTGTCATAAAAATCAAGTGATGTCAAATGGGAGATTTCTTTGTTTATTTGTCTTTGGTGCATGAATTATTTTATACAGATGGTTTTAATTTTTTAACTGCTCTTTATTCTTATATAAGACCTTAGTAAAGAAAAAGAAAAACTCCATTTTATAATTTTTTTTGTATAAATTTTTAACATTGTTAACAATTTTATTTAGAGTTAGGAAATATAAAGCTGGTTTGATAAGAGAAATTAAGGAATGAAACGATAAGAAGATTACCGAATCATTTTATACTCTTAGTAAAATATTAATTATATTAACGAAATTAATTATTAATAATGACAATCACAGAAAAATAAATAAAATATTTTTAGGTTGTGTTTGGATAAGAGAATATTTTAGGGAATATAATCTTTTAAAAGAATTAAAATCCTTCCATGCAAATTATTTTATTTGGATAATAAATTTAGAGAATTTTTAAAATGAATTTATTTCATAAGGTATTTGGTCTAAATTTAGAGAATTTTAAATATCACTTTAAAAATAAGAATTTTAAATTCTCTTTTTATTTTATAAAATATGAAACATGAAATTGTTACTATAATTTTTTTGAATTTATAGTTTTGACATTATATATTTCAAAATTTGCATAGTACACTACAAGAAAAACATCATTTTGTGGCCAACTTTATAAATATTTTGTGGCCGAATAAAACCCTCACAAATTAGTGACCGAAAAAGCCCTCACAAATGTCAAAATTGAAATTGGTCTTTATTTGTGGCTGAAAAAGCCCTCACAAATTTTTAAATATTTAACTGGAATTTGTGGCTGCCTAAGCCCTCACAAAATCACAACATTGTGATTTTGTGAGGCACAAAGCATTTTACCGTTAGAATTACTGGCGGCAAAAGCCGCCACAAATGGCATTATAGCCGTTGGCTTTTCTGGCCGCCCAGGCCGCCACAAATATCAATATATCCGTTGGCATTGTGGCTGCTTTAGCCGCCACAAATGCTCAACCTGAATCTATATATATTTTTCTCCCCTCCTCCTTCATTTTTTCACATCCAACTTCTCTCTACAACCTCATTCTAACCATTCTCTCCTCCTTCTCTCTACACAAAATTACTCTTAAGCTTCATTTAAATTTGGTAAGTATAATTATATTATATATGTAGTTTTATAATTTTATTTTTTAATTTGATATAACTAATTAATGTTATTGATTTTTATTTTTACAGTGCTTGTTAATTATTTCGAAGACTTGCAAGCATATCGTACGTGAGTGAAAGCTTGAAGTCAGACGCTACTCGGCATCAAGTTAGTATTTTATATATTTTAAATTTAGATTAGTAAATATATATATTATTTTTAAAATATAGATTAGTAATATTTATATTTAGATTAGTTTTATAAATTTATTTTTAAAAAAATAGAAATGATGTTGTTTACATATTAATATATGATAAATTAAAGTTTCAAACCACGGTTAAAATATATTAGTTTTAATATAATTATTATTTAAAAAAACATTATTAAAATTGATGATATTATTATTTTTTGTTATAAATAAGTCTTGATTATTAGTCTTGATTTTTAAAAAAACATCATTTAAAATTTTATATAGGTTTATATATATTTATTGTATTGATATATATAATTTATTGTATTGATATATATATTATATTGATAATAATATATTATATATTATTGTATTGTATTGATAATAATATATTATATTGTATTGATATATATATATAATTTTATTTCGGTTTATATATATTTATTGTATTGGTAATAATATATTATATTGTGTGCAGATGCATGCTCCCCTAATTGACATATAAATATGTCAAAATTTATATATAATGCTTTTGAAAAATAAAGCAATTAATATATAAAACATCGATATATATATAAATATATATGCACATAATTTATATATTTATTTAATTTTTAGAATAAACATATACATATATATATACACACACACACACACACACACACAGATATATATATATATATATATATATATATATATGGATTTATACCGTAGTTGGATGTACGATAGGAATTTTCCTGGAAGAAAGGGTCTTAAACAACGTTTTGCTAACAAGGTTGAAGACTTTCTGAATTTTGCGAGAGTGCAACAAATTGTCCAAGATGAAGGGGGAATGAGATGTCCATGTTGTTTATGTCGATGTAGACGGTTTAAAAGTGAAGATGAAATAAGAGTGCATTTGTATGCAGATGGATTTATGCCTAACTACTGGATTTGGACTAATCATGGAGAAGAGTCTCCAGCGGCGCCTAATACTAGTACATCTATGGAGAATTATAACACAGGTCCTTCAAGTAGTACTACCATGTTAGGTATAGATTATTATAACTATCAACACTTTGAGGCGATGAATGATATGATCTCGGATGCTGTTGGGGTTAATTTGTCATTCAATGAAGATCAATATGACGATACCGATGGACTTCCCAATGAAGAAGCTCAGAGATTTTATGGTCTTTTGAAAGAGACAAATAAACCGTTGTTTGAAGGTTCTTCAAACTCAAAGTTATCAATGTGTATTAGACTATTAGGTCTAAAGTCTCAATTTCATGTTCCTGATTTAGCTTTGGATTTCATGACTAAAATGATGCTAGATGCAACACCTGTTAGAGATGGTTTGCCGCAAAGTTATTATGATGCGAAACGGTTAGTGTCAAAGTTAGGATTAGGTGTCAAGAGGATTGATTGTTGTGTTAAAGGTTGCATGTTGTATTATGACAATGAATTTGGTATGAATGATGCTAACTTAGTTGAATGCAAATTTTGTCAACAACCAAGGTATCACCAAAGGAATAACTCTAGGGTAAGTAGGGGAAAATCAATTCCAAGGAAAGCAATGTTTTACCTACCTATTGTATCAAGATTGCAGAGATTGTTTGCATCAATACAAACTGCAGGAAATATGACGTGGCATTATGAGAATAGAAGAAATTCAAGCGAGTTGCGACATCCGTCTGATGGTCAGGCATGGAAACACTTTGATCAAATGCATCCTGATTTTGCGTCAGATCCACGCAATGTAAGACTTGGATTATCCTCAGATGGATTTACGTCGTACATACAAGCATCGTCTACTCCTTATTCTTGTTGGCCGGTTATTGTTACTCCTTACAATCTTCCTCCTAATATGTGTATGTCTAAACCTTATATGTTCTTAGCTGCTGTGATACCAGGTCCTTCTAATCCTACAACTGGTATTGATATTTTTTTACAACCTTTGATTGACGATTTGAAGAGGTTGTGGAATGGTGTCTTGACATATGATATTGCTCGGAGAGAAAATTTTATGATGAGAGCTGCATTGATGTGGACCATTAATGATTTCCCCGCTTATGGGATGTTGTCAGGATGGGGCACCCATGGTAAATTAGCTTGTCCTATTTGTATGGAAGATACAAAAGCATTTACTTTAAAATTTGGCGGGAAAGCATCGTGGTTTGACTCGCATCGTAGGTTTTTACCTGCTGATCATGCATTTAGAAGGAACAAAGCTGCATTTATGAAGGGCTATGCAGAAAGTCTAGGACCACCGCTTAAGTTGACATCAGAACAAGTTTGGAATAAAGTAAAAGATATGCCAAAGGTACATGTTGTTAATGGTGTGGCCTGTAAACCACAAGGTTATGGACAATGGCACAATTGGACAAAAAGATGTATTTTTTGGGATCTACCGTATTGGAAAGATAATCTTTTGAGACATAATCTCGATGTAATGCATATTGAGAAAAATTTCTTTGACAACATATTTAATACTGTGATGAATGTGAAAGGAAAAACAAAAGATAATGACAAAGCCAGAAAAGACATAGGTATATATTGCAGACGACCAGATTTGTTGTTGGTGGAACAAAACGGCAAGACCCTAAAACCTCGTGCGAATTACACTTTATCTACTGATGAAGCCAAATCTGTTTATCGTTGGATCAAAGAGCTGAAGACGCCTGACGGTTATTGTTCTAATTTGGCAAGATGTGCTGATGTGGAAAATGGGAGGATGCATGGGATGAAAAGTCATGATTGTCATATATTTTTAGAGTGTTTACTTCCTATTGCCTTTAGTGCTTTACCGACACATGTATTGAACCCACTTATTGAAGTGAGTCAATATTTCAAGAATTTGTGTTCTTCAACACTCTATGATAAAGATCTCATCAAGATGGAAAATGACATTCCGATCATTCTATGTAAGTTGGAGAAAGTATTTCCTCCTGGGTTTTTTGATTCCATGGAGCATCTCTCAGTGCATCTTGCAAGTGAAGCTAGGCTTGGTGGACCAGTTCAGTATAGATGGATGTATCCATTTGAAAGGTGATATATATATACATATACTTGATTTTCAATATACTTCAACTTATATATACATGGAGCTTATTGTACATCTCTTTGTATATTATAGGTTCATGGGTTATTCAAAACGGTCGGTGAAAAACAAAGCTAGAGTTGAGGGCTCAATTTGTTCATCTTACCTTCACCGTGAAACAACACACTTTTGTTCTCATTATTTCAACAACGAAACGTTGTCACCAGTTAACGGAAGAAACGCTACTGATAGTGTTATACGTCATCCACATGCTTTATCAGTTTTTTGCTTGTCTGGTCATCATGCTGGTAGGGATTTTCCGATTTTCTGGCCAAGCGACAAAGTATTTAATGCGGCACATGTTCACGTTTTGATTAACTGCACCGAAGTTAAACCATACATTGAGTACGTTTCAAATTTCTCTTCATATTAATTATATTTAATTATATGATTAAATTGATATTCACCATATATATGGTCATCGATCAGGGCATTTTTAAATACGGGACAATCATCTGATGATATACATTCAAATTTCCCATTATGGTTTCAACAACAAGTGCATCTCGAAGAACAAACTCCTATCAACATCCACTTAAGGCACTTATCTATGGGCCCGAGTAGAAGTTTCAAAGAATGGCACACCTATTACGTCAATGGATACAAATTTCACACTGAATCTTGGACTGAAGGAAAAGAAACAATTAATAGTGGAGTTTGTATGAAAAGTGTCTCTGATAGTGGTGTAGTAGAAGATTTCTATGGCATAATTGAGCATATTTACGAAATTGACTACACGTTCCTAGATTATGCGAAAAAAGTGGTGTTGTTTTACTGTAAGTGGTTTGATCCATCTAGCAGAGGAACTAAAATAAATTTGATATCCAATACTGTAGACATTCGTATGAGCAAAAAATATCCACGGTTTGATCCATTTGCCCTGGCCCATAATGTAAGACAAGTCTATTATGTTCCTTATCCATCAACTGTCAGAAGCAAACAAGGTTGGTGTGCTGCAATCAAAACAAGACCAACGAGTGGAATCGAAGAAGTTGAAGCAGGTCAAAATGAAGAAGTTGCATTTCAAATGGATGAAATGTCAAATTTGGATCATGTGATTGGAGATGAGACTATTAGTCAACTTTGTCATGAGTCACACATTGGAGAAGAAGTTGATGAACAAGAAATAGATGAATTAGAGAATGATGAAGGCAATGACTTAATTCACTCATCAAATGACGACGACGATGATGACGAAGACGAAGACGAAGACAATTAATTAATTATATATATATGTGTGTTTCTATATCTATAATATTATATATTGTAATTGAAATGAACGACACCTTATATATATATTTTTATATTTTATATATATTTCTTTATTTATGTCAGTGTTATAATTTATTTATGTATATTTCATTATTAATTAATCTTATGTTAATTGTATACACACATATATTATATTATATATATGTATGGATATGGATATATATATATATAGACATGGCTTCAGTGTCGGGAGTAGGAGGATCAGGAGGTTCGGATGGATCGGGAGGAACAGGAACGGCGGCAATACGAGGAATATCCAAAACATCACGTGGTAAGAAAAAAGTTGCTAAACGTGTTGTTAATGACCCATCTCTCATGCCGATGCCGTCCATTGGTACTAGTGGTGGAGCTATTCCTCTATATCCGGAGGTCCCAGTAGAGCCTTATACCTTAGACGAAATAATGGATCCCGGATGTGTTGATTGCTACAACCGCATTGTCATCATTCCAGAAGGAGATGGGTATGTAAACTATGATTGATTAAATATTTCATTATTATTGCAATGTAAATACATTATTAATTTTATTAATTTATTTTTATATTTAATTTGCATATAAACTTTGAAGATATCTTCCTTTTAAATCATCTGCAAAGGCAATTGCTGAAGTCATACAAGAGAAATATAAAAAACCATGGTTGTCTTGGGGTGAGATAAAAGAGGATAAGACACCTCAAATTAGGGAAGTTGATCAGTTTTTACATTGTTTCAAAGTAAGTCATTAGATTAATTTATTTAATTACTATTTATTTATACATTTGATTAATTTACTGAATTACTAATTATATTTTTAATATTTTTTAAATTTCAACAAACAACAGACCAAATGCACTTGGAAAAGAGAGCATGATGCCGCAGTTTTGGCTTCATTTGACCATCGCTTTTCAAAGCGTCTCTCATCTATGTTGGCTTACGCACGTAATAAGGGGGAGGAAAAACGGCCTAATTGGATTGGTGAAAATGTTTGGACTGCTTTGTGGAGGAAATGGAACACAGATGCTTACAAACAGAAGAGAGAAAAAGCAAAGACTAATAGAGCATCTGAGAGGGGTACCAGTACTCATAAGGGAGGTTCCATGTCTGCTGGAGAAATTAAATATTATATGGTAATTTATTATTATTTATAATATATATCTATTAATTTATATTCAATTAATCATCACATTTCACCAACTTATAAACTTGACATTAATTTAATATTTTAGGAAAAGCAACTTGGAAGGGAGGTCACTCAGGCTGAGATACATCGCTATCTTCATGTTAATCCTGAAACAAATGAGTATACTGATGAATTATCAAAAAATATTCAGGTAATTATTATATATTAATTGTTATATATTAATTAGACCTATAAATTATTATATATTAATTATTAACTATTTTATTTTTTTATTTTTAATATAGGAACAACTTCAACAAATCATGAAAGAATGGGATGATCATCAAGCTACTCTTCCTCCTGCTCAGCGAGCTGGTCCAGTGCAGCGGAAACAATATGAGACCGCAAGTTTTATGCACATCAGTGGTGGCAAGTACAAAGGGCGTGTGCTGGGTGCCGGTAGTTTATCATCAACCTTTAAGAAAGGTCCAACCGGCTATATTCAGACTGAGACGTCTTCTTCTTATGCTAGTACGGATCGATCTCATCGTCCGTCGATAGATAATGATCTTGACCAGTTAAAGAAGCAATGGGCAAGTGAGCAAGAAGAAAAGACACAACAGCTGATACAAGCCGCAATTGATAAATTGAATGAGGAGTGGAAACAAAAGTTTCAAGAGCAGCAGCAGCAGTTTCAGCAGCAACAACAACAATTTCAACAACAACAATTTTCATTTCCTCCTGTGTTTCATCAGCAGTTCCCGCCTCGGCCTCAATACTTGCCTCAACAACCACTATTCCAGCAGCAACAAAATTACTCTCAATACTCCCAGCAGCAGCAACCGCCTCCAAATTTCCAACAGCAACACCAGGATCCTCCGAACTCTGCCTTCCAGCAAGTACAGCAGCAGCCGCCAATGTTTCAACAACAACAATATTTTCATAATTATCCGTATGTTCCGTCCTCTTCACATCAAATTCCTCAACCTCAACCAGATCATCAAACTGCATACCGACCAACTATGCCAACAGCTGGGTTGATCAGACCAGATTTAAATCAACCTCAACCAGCTAGGGCTCCTCATTCGACTAGTGGTGGTGCCATTGAAGATGAAATTCAATTTCAAACCATGATGTCTCCTCCAACACAAATTCATAATACTTTTGAGGGACTTCTTTCGTCGGGCATGGCAGGAAATAATGATGGTGTGAGTGGAGCTGATCAGAGGAATTATTATGAGGATTGATGTCATCTGAATAATTTCATAATTTATTTTTGGGTTGTATGAACACATATTAATTATGTTGTCTTAGTTAATTATTGTGTGTTTAATTTTGCGTTTGTAAGACATTATTTATAAATTTTGGGTATGTAAGACATTATTTGTTAATTTTGGAATGCATGTTTTATTTGATTTTGTGGTAATTAATTTAATTATTATTAATATTATATTTTTATATATAATATTTATTTTTATTTTAATATTTAATTTTATTTAAATTTTAATTTAATTTTAATTTTAATTTTTTTTATTTGTAATTTAAATTAATCTTTAATTATAATTATAATTTAAATATTTTATTTTAAATTTAATTTTAATTTTTAATTATATTCAGATTAGTTTATTATATATTAAATTTATTTTATAATGATATTATATTTTAAATTTAATTATAATTATAATTTAATTATAATTTTAATTTAATTACAATTTAAATATAAATTTTAAATTTATATTAATTTATTATATATAAAATTATAATACAGAATTAATTTTGAATTTAAAAAAATTAATTTTTTAATATACGTAATACTTTGTGGCGGCCTAAGCCGTCACAAAATACTTTAAACGGGATGTCATTTGTGGCGGCCTAAGCCGTCACAAAATACTTAAACGGGATGTCATTTGTGGCGGCCTAAGCCGTCACAAAATACTTTAAACGGGATGTCATTTGTGGCGGCCTAAGTCAATCTGTTTCTAGCACTTTGTGGCTGCAAAAGCCCTCACAAATGTCAATCTGTTTCTAGCACTTTGTGGCTGCAAAAGCCCTCACAAATGTCAATCTGTTTCTAGCACTTTGTGGCTGCAAAAGCCCTCACAAATGTCAATCTGTTTCTAGCACTTTGTGGCTGCAAAAGCCCTCACAAAGTGCTGTCTTTTGTGGCTGCAAAAGCCCTCACAAATTTCAATCTGTTTCTAGCACTTTGTGGCTGCAAAAGCCCTCACAAAATTTTGTGACCAGCTCCTTTGTGGCTGCCAAAAGCCCTCACAAAAGTTGTATTTGTGGCTGATTATAGCCATTTGTGAGGGTAAAAGCCCTCACAAATGGCTTGTTTTCTTGTTGTGGTAGTCCTTATATTATAATTTTTTCAAATTGATCCCTGTACTTTTTCGAATTTTGCAAATTGGCCCTTAAAAATTATGAAATAATCTCTCAACTTTTTTAAAATTAAGTTTTGACATAAATTTAATTTTCATTTTTGCCTCAAAACTTTTAAAAAATATAAAAATAACCCAATTTTAAAACACCAATTCATTTATCCAAACAACAAAATTTAAAATTAAAAAGAATTTAATTAAAGCATTTGAATTGCCTAAAATTCTAATCTTCTTAAAAATATTTAATTACTTCTTCCAAATGCACTCTAAAATATATTTTTTTTAGGTTATTAAAATACTTTTATTTATTGTAAATTATTTCCTTACAACTAATAGTAAATATCTACATGTACATCTACACTATAAATAATTGTCTTATAAAATGACATATATAATACACGTGACATGAAAATATATCAACTAATATTTAATACTTTAACATTGGAATATTCACATTTAACGATCAATCAACGAGGGAAGTTGACAAAAAGGCAAATAAAGTCATAATTAGGAAAAAAGTAATATTATAATTAAAAACATATTAAGACTTATAAATAGTAATAATTAGTATTAATAATAAATCTGTTAAAAGAAAATATTATAATCGATTGTTAAGACTTAAGACATATTATCAATTAAGACCTAGATGTTGAAAATCAGTTAATTTTATAGTGTAATACTGACAAATATTTTTGAATAGTTTTCATTTATATTTGCATTAGTTTTTGGAAATTGTATTTCATGATATAGTATCAAAAAGAGCTAATTAAATGTCGTAGGCTTTTGAATCGATCTAGCACTCAAAAAAGGGTGTCTATAATTTATCAGCCATAGTAAATAGATTGAAATCGTATTTGGACTTAACTTAGATCGGTTATAGTATCATTTGTAATAATTGTCTTAATCTAAATATCATAGACTTTTGTCTATATATTAAGAAGTCGATGTTGTAGAGTTTTGTCTATATATTAAAAAGTCATACCAAAGATAAAATCAAATTCGCATCAATTCTATTTTTGGCTCCTAGAACACAACAATAATAATAATATTTCTGAAATCAACACAACAAAATAATTAAGGAGTCTGAATCTTCGTGTGGTATGACTATGATTTGTCAAGGATATTGCGTGTGACAAACCTCCATTTTGGCTTGACATGATTCTCATGGACTCAAATGTATGTACTATGTGCTTGTTAAATTTTGTTTTTAATAAATTTAAAAGATAATTTATATGCAGAAGGGGTTTGTTTTTAAGAAATTTTAAAAAATATAATAAATTTTAAAAAATATATATGATAAATTTCATAAGCTAAAGAGTTTCTCGGTTAGTCTTTAATTTCTAACTCAACTGACAAATACTGATATTGTTAGGTTGGACGTCTTGTTTTGGATTTAAACCTCAGACCTCGCATTTGTGCAAGTTAATTATGGTGAAATTTACCATATCTTCTAAGATTAAAAAAAAATATAAGTTATATTGTTTATATTTGTCGTATGCTTAATTTTTTTAATTAAATTTCACATATGCTTTAAATTTAAGTTATTAATTGACAAATTTTTTTTACAGGCTAATAGAATACATGCAACTATGCATATAATGTTGATTTACAAGTTCAAAAAGTACACACAAGAGGGTCATGTCTATTATATGGCTAATCCATGAGTATAAGTTAACTTTTTAGTATTTCCTTCCAACATTTATCCTATTTCCAACTATGCTGAGATTTTTTCAGGTGATTATGATACCGACTTTTTAGCTGGTCAATACCAAATATTTCCTTTTATTGTTAATCATAATTATCAAGTATAACTTTTTGTATGATATACTATTCAATATATTTTGTCTACGCTTAATCATGTTAGTTTTTTTTCTTCAAGATCTCATAGTCATTTTGATGAGTGTTAGAATTCAGAAAGAGTATGAGATAAATTAAGGACTAACCTAGAATAGTTGTCATAGAAGATGAGTAAGCATTTATATTATGACTATATAATTTGTTAATATTTACGTAACGTTTATAATATTTTTTCTCAATGAACATATACAATATATCTATATTATTTTAATAATATATTAATTATATATTTTTTTCACGTATTATTTTAATTATATATTATATATATCTTTATATCTTTTATGTATATTTTCATATTCAAGTTTAAAATTACATTATTTGGTCAATATGCCGACGAACTTAATTCATTCGTTCCTACTAATGAGATATAAAATTTCATCGTCATCGTCATTGTTATATTATTATATTTTTTAATTTTTAATGACTATTATTGATATATTGCATTGACCTTAAATTTATAAGACATACAAATATTTATAAGAAATAAATTACCCTTAGAATAATCACAAATAATATTGTGTTTGTTTAATATTAAAAATCATACAATCTTATCACTTATTACTGTGTTAAAATTCTCACAAAAAATATCTTTACCGGAGAATAGATTATATTTAACATATTTTAACACTAAATATTTATTAATAATATTTACTATTTATCATTAATATTTATAGGATGATTGAAAAAATATTATCCGTCGCATGATATTTGTTATATACAAAATCCATCAACGATGAGTGAAAAAGAAGAATTCCTCAAACATACTCCGAATAAAACAATGAAAATTTTAAAAGAGTGCGACGTGATAAATAATTTTATTATGTATAGATTAATTAATTCAATAATAACAAAATAAACAAAATAAATGAGATCAATTGATTCATATTAAAACATATTAAATCAAATTAAACTAAAAGTAGAAAATGCTTAATCAATTGATTACAATTTAATTAAAAAATATTTGTATATATTAAAATGAAAAGAAATTGATCACTATCTTCTATATATGACATTAAATATAGCATAACTATCATTTATTTTGCATATTAACATTTTCCATAAATAATTGGAAAATGTTAATATAGACACGTTTTTTATGATTCTTTATCACTAATTATTAGTCTATTATTTATCTATAACATATTTTTTTACTTATAGTCTATTTAATTAAAACACATAATTATGATCTAATTTTGTGTTGTTGTCATTTTCAATTGAATATATATATTTGTAATTTATATTATTGTTTGAAGTCATCTTTTATCGTCACAGACACCGTAAAATATATCGTTGACATAGACAACTCGTGGTACACGTAGATCGTGTATTATTGTGAGCACATGTATTATTGTGCAAAATGTAACAAATATATTATGAATATTTTTCATCACTATATAATTAAACTTCGTGTAATTGACACAACTAATTCTACCACTTTTGTTATAGTTGATTGGAATGCTACCATATTGTTTAAAAAATCAGTAGCAAAATTGATTGAAACATCTAGGGTATGTATGTATCGCAAACACTATATACACTACGCGAAAAAATGGCTTTTACAACGCTTTTTTTAAGCCATTTACAGCGCTTTTTCAAAAAAATAAGCGCTGTGGAAACGAGCGCTGTAAATGATACAACAGCGCTTTTAAAAAAGCGCTATAAAACATGTAAATACAACGCGCGCTTGTTATGCACATTTTACAGCGCTTTTTTGAGAAAGCGCTGTAATATGTCAACCCATATATGAGTTATGGGTGTGCATTTTAGAGCGCTTTTTTATGCAAGCGCTCTAAAATGCACATAAAAAGGAACATGGGCAGCAGCAACGATTCGCCCATTGTACAAATGAATCAAGACATCTTTGGAGATGAGTATATTGAGTACCTCGAAAAGGAGCAAATGTACGATCTTCTCGAACATAAGGAGCTGAGTGTTACTGTAATCAGCTTGTACATAAGGTAAAAAATACTTTTAATTGCATTTATTTGTAATTAATTAAATGTATTGGTAATTAATCTAGTTTAAAATTTTCATTGAAGGTTTTTGTACGAGAAGGTCGTGTGCACGAGGAAACTGTCAAATAAATACTCATTCTTGTCTCCGCATAAGATGTCGATGTTCAAACTCGATCCAGACAATGTAAAACACTACATTGTAGATATGTTTTTAAGAAATAAAGAAAGTGATAAATTGTTCTTGGCACCATATAATTCAGGGTACGTAATTTTATCTTTTTTAATTGATGAGAATTTAATTTATTAGTTGTCTATAAACAAAATTGCTTAACCAATTTTTTGTTGTTGTAGGGCACATTGGGTGCTATTTGCAATCAATGCGGTCTCTGAAGTGATATACTATTTGGATCCCGTGCACGGCGATTACACCAATCACCCCGGAATAAAGAATATGCTCGACACGTAAGTAATATTCATTTATTTCTTACATATATATATTTATATATATATATATATAAATATATATATGTAAGAAATAAATGAATATTACTTACGTGTCGAGCATATTCTTTATTCCGGGGTGATTGGTGTAATCGCCGTGCACGGGATCCAAATAGTATATCACTTCAGAGACCGCATTGATTGCAAATAGCACCCAATGTGCCCTACAACAACAAAAAATTGGTTAAGCAATTTTGTTTATAGACAACTAATAAATTAAATTCTCATCAATTAAAAAAGATAAAATTACGTACCCTGAATTATATGGTGCCAAGAACAATTTATCACTTTCTTTATTTCTTAAAAACATATCTACAATGTAGTGTTTTACATTGTCTGGATCGAGTTTGAACATCGACATCTTATGCGGAGACAAGAATGAGTATTTATTTGACAGTTTCCTCGTGCACACGACCTTCTCGTACAAAAACCTTCAATGAAAATTTTAAACTAGATTAATTACCAATACATTTAATTAATTACAAATAAATGCAATTAAAAGTATTTTTTACCTTATGTACAAGCTGATTACAGTAACACTCAGCTCCTTATGTTCGAGAAGATCGTACATTTGCTCCTTTTCGAGGTATTCAATATACTCATCTCCAAAGATGTCTTGATTCATTTGTACAATGGGCGAATCGTTGCTGCTGCCCATGTTCCTTTTTATTTGGATGTCAAGACACGCCCCGTATTTACCAAGGCGTGGCTGACTTTTATTAGGAGCAGCAGCAGCAGCGACCGATTTTCCCCGATCCAGATTTTTTGTTGCTGCAAGTTTTGCAGCTTTATTACCCTCCAGCCTTTGTAGTTTGGCAGCCCTATTAACCTCCAATTTTTGAGGTCTGCTGCCTTTTTTTGGCTGTAGGGGTGGTTTATTTATTTGGACCTACAAAAATGAGGTAAAATGTTAGTTTATTGAATCTGAAAAAATAAAAAACCTTAGGCAATAAATGTGACAAACCTTTTCGGGAGATGTAACTGATTTGTCCTTGGGAATCTTTTTTTCGAGGGCAACAAGGTGTGTGGGCCATGCCACGTAACTGCCAATAGCGTCGCTTAAGAACTTCATATCTCCATCGTTGTCCGGTATGGGCAACGGTGCAGTTGGTTCGAAAGCAACCGTAGGCGATACTTTGACATGGCCCGCGGGGATCGGAATATTGTGCAATACTTCTCCCGAAGTATTGTGCAATATTCCTTTTCCCACCTTCCGTTGAGTCGGCGAGGACAAGTATAGGACACATGTAGTGACACCCTACATCAATAGTTAAAACATAAGTACAGTTAATATATAAGTTTGTTTAATACATAAGTAATTACATAAGCAAGTAAGTAGTAAGTAATTAATTACCTCGGGAATACTCTTCAAACCGACGTTGCAACTCCCGGTTTCACTCTCCATTTGTATTTCAGGTTGGAGCTGAACCGGAAGTTGCTTGTCTTTATTCGTATTCACCAAGAGTGCCACTTGCTCCGATAAGATTCTGAGCTTCTCTAATACTTCCTCGTTGGAAGGTTTTTGGCGCTTCTCTTGAGGAAAAAAGCTTTTGGGAGTTACGCCAAATCCTTTCCCCCTCACTCGACCGGAATACTCAGGGACATTAAACACTTTCCCAAGAATGTCCCTGCACGTATCCTTGTTGCCCTCTTGAGTTTCAGAACTTTGTTCAATAGTTTCCTAAAATACATGTAACATTAAAAAGATAAGTTCAATAGCATTTTTAAAATACAATATTAAAAAATATTAAAGTGATAATATACTTACACAAAGTTCTACAACTTTCTTGACATTTTCATTATCAACCACTCCTTCTTTGTTAACACGCGCTTCCTTCCATAAGATATGACGACCCAAGGGTTGATCGGCTTGGGTGTCTTTTCTCTATTCGTTAAAATCATAAACAAAATAATACAAATTAGTTACACACTATAGTTTATAATACAAATTACAAGTGATGTTTAATTACTTACAATTTTTTGTTCAAGGCGTGCATATCCCATACGTGATTTCTTGTATGGGTGTTTTGGGTTGCTTGCCCGTTCGCGATTTGCCTTACTAATATTCTATATAAAAAAAAAATAGCAATTGTGTAAAAATTTAAAATACGCTACGAATATGAATAATAAAACACAAATGCTAATAAATTAATCACTTACGACAAACGCCGGGTCAGAACGTTTGGAAACAAATGCACTCCATTCATCCTTTGATATATAATGTTGATATATCTTTGGAGGTTCAGCATTTGTGTTTCCTTCTCTATCTTTTAGATAGAAATTTGAGAGATGGGATCTAAATCCACGATGGATTTTCCCAGCAACTCTCAAAACATATGACTTTCGTTCCTCATCAAGAACAAAAGTGGTCTGCAATGAAAACAATTATAAGTAATGTATTTTACAGAAAAAAAATTATAAATGACAAAAGAGTAGATCAAAATATTTACTTGAATGTCATTCCAGATGATATCTTTGGCATCCTTCAACGCCTTATCTCTCCAGTTGTCTATTGTTATTGGGACATTTTGACGAACAACAGCCCCAATGTAGCTTACAAACATGGAGCTGTTGGGGTCAACTGGCTGACCACTCTCGTTCCAGCCAACCTAATAAACTCATATAGTAAGTACATGCCCTAAACCCTAAAAAAAGATAAAAAAACACACAGCAAACAGAGTATATATAGTATACCTCAAATTTAATGCCACTGCTCCGTGCTTTAATCACCCTTTGCATGATAGTTGCACCACGTTTGACTTCTTTTTCGTAAGTCTTAGAGGTGCCAACTTCTTCATTTTGAACTTCTAAATCTTTGTTTGTATCCATTTAACTACAACAAGTTCAACATGCACTTTAGTATAACATCAACAAGCTCAACATGGATCATGCATTATTATAAACAAACTCAACATGTATCAGTATATCTTAAAAAAGCTCAACATGCATTCTAATGATTACAAAAATTTAATAACATCAATACCTGAATAATGATGGTTCGAAGAAAGACGAAATGCAAAGAAAAGAGGGTTTGCAGAAAGTTCACAGAAATATGGTTCACAGAAATACGGTTTGAAGAAATACGTAATGAGGGTTACGTATTTCAATGAAAATATATTGTGTGAAATGGGAGAGATGATCTTGGATGGAAATAAGGTTCGAAATGAAGGAGATGATCGTGGAAATAAGGTTCGTAAAGGACGGGATGATAGGGTTTGCAAAAGAAGAGAAGAAATGAAGGTTGAGATGAAGGTTACGTAATGAAGAGGAAACTGAAGAGGTAACTGTTATATATACGTAACACTTTTACAGCGCTTTTTATAAGCCTTTTACAGCGCTTATTTTGTAAAGCGCTCTAAAAGGCTTCTTTAGTTAAATTTTTAAAAGGCTCTTTTACAGCGCTTTTTTCAAATAAGCGCTGTAAAAGACCTCCGTGTGTTATTATGTTATTTGAATGCCTTTTACAGCGCTTTTTTCAAATAAGCGCTGTAAAAGACCTCCGTGTGTTATTATGTTATTTGAATGCCTTTTACAGCGCTTTTTTCAAATAAGCGCTGTAAAAGACCTCCGTGTGTTATTATGTTATATGAATGCCTTTTACAGCGCTTTCACACATAAGCGCTCTAAAAGGCTTCTTTAGTTAAATTTTTAAAAGGCTCTTTTACAGCGCTTTTTTCAAATAAGCGCTGTAAAAGACCTCCGTGTGTTATTATGTTATATGAATGCCTTTTACAGCGCTTTCACACATAAGCGCTCTAAAAGGCTTCTTTAGTTAAATTTTTAAAAGGCTCTTTTACAGCGCTTTTTTCAAATAAGCGCTGTAAAAGACCTCCGTGTGTTATTATGTTATTTGAATGCCTTTTACAGCGCTTTTACACATAAGCGCTCTAAAATGTCTCTTTATGTTAATTTTAAGAGGCTCTTTTACAGCGCTTTTCCCAAATAAGCGCTGTAAAAGACCTCCGTGTGTTATTATGTTATATGAATGTTTTTTAAAGCCTTTTACAGCGCTTTTCCACATAAGCGCTCTAAAATGTCTCTTTATGTTAATTTTAAAAGGCTCTTTTACAGCGCTTTTTCCAAATAAGCGCTGTAAAAGGCCTTATTGTTTTTGTGTTTTGTTATGTTATGTTATTTTTTAAACAAGCTCAACATGCATGCAAAACCCACATAGTAGTAACTGGTCACCACAAAAATCCCTTCCTCTTCACCAAACTCTTCTCCTTTTATGCATCTTCTTCACAAACATCAAAGCTTACTCTTTCACAATTCAATCTCCACCTCAACACCCTTTTTATCTCTTTACATTCTCTTTCCTTCTTAAATCGAAACTTAATTGGTATTCAGGATCATTGCCATGTTGCGAAAAATGGGTTTGTGTCTGGTGTTTTTGGGGATTCCCATGATGCGTACAAGGTGTTTGAAGAAATGGGTTTGTGTCTGATGTTTTTTGGATTCCCATGATGCGTACAAGGTGTTTGAAGAAATGGGTTTGTGTCTGATGTTTTTTGGATTCCCATGATGCGTACAAGGTGTTTGAAGAAATTAGGTGTCTGATGAATATTATTTTTAAAGCTTTTTTACAGCGCTTTGTCAAATAAGCGCTGTAAAATGTCTTTTTTACTCACTTTCAAAAGAGTCGTTTACAGCGCTTTGTGTGAAAAGCGCTGTAAAAGGTATAAAACACTCATTATTTTATTTTTAAAAGGATCTTTTACAGCGCTTTTTAAGATAAGCGCTGTAAAATGTCTCTTTATTTTATTTTTGTGTTTGGTTTATTTGGGTTGGGATGACATTAAAAACATTTTTATCATTGTTTATTGGATTAAAAATATTGTTATCATTGTCTTTATCACAATACTTTAGGAGATGATGAATTATTAGAAATGAGTATTCTGAAGAATCTATATATATATATGCACTGAGCAAAAGAGAATCTCTCTATTCAGTTCAGTTCAGTTCATGTAAATTACTAATTTATATTCAGTTCAGTTCATGTAAATCAAGCTAAATATAAAACACTCATTGTTACATGAACTTGGTATAAAACACTCAAATCAAGCTAAATATAAGCAGAAAATAAATTAATCAGAAAATAAATTAATCAGAACTTAGTATAAAACACTCAATTCAGATTACATGCATATTTACAATAACACAGTTCAGATTACATGCATAGCTTATATAAAACAATTAAACATATATATACATTAAGATGCCCTTCTTCTTTTCCTGGTGACATTCACATTTGTTTGTCCATTTACAATACGAAACGATGGATTAATCCAAATTCCCTCATCA
This sequence comes from Cicer arietinum, assembly GCF_000331145.2. Lineage (NCBI taxonomy): Eukaryota > Viridiplantae > Streptophyta > Magnoliopsida > Fabales > Fabaceae > Cicer > Cicer arietinum. The sequence continues at coordinate 15,916,380 of NC_021161.2, read as the reverse complement.
TGATCATCTCTAAGATATAAACCATCATCAGTTGAATCAATTTCATGTGGTTGTTGTGATGTTGCAAATAAAAGATCATTACCAACATCTTCATCATTATTGTTATCATCACTTATTTTATTGGTCGATAGGACAACAGACCATTTATCATTAGAAGGATCAGTGACATAAAACACTTGTTGAGCTTGCGACGCTAAAATAAAAGGCTCGTCTTTGTATCCCACCCTATTAAAATCGACAAGCAAGAATCCTGACTCATCAATCCGAACGCCATTATTATTATCGACCCACTTGCAACCAAATATGGGAACACGAAACATTGTGTAGTCTAACTCCCATATGCGCTCGATAACCCCAAAATATGATAGATTTGCATATATTGGGTTTTTGTCTTTTGCACTTGAGACATGCATCGCTTCAGCTACGAGAGTGACTCCACTATTTTGCATAGTGGTCTGATCATCTTGTTCTTTGGTATAAAATGTGTAGCCGTTAATAACATAACCAGTGTAAGAAAAGACATGTAAGCTCGGACCATTTGCTAGCCACCTCAATCTATTTGAAATTGATCCGGGGTCTATATCAAATTTTGACATTATGTGATTTTTTAACCATGTTACAAAACTTCGATTGTGCTCTCGAGTTATCCAATTTTGATTCCTATTCATGTTCAAACGAGATAACTGATCAATGTGTATTGTAACATACGGTTGAACCTCATCATCATTGTGCAGAACATACAATTGTGCCTGCTCCCATTCTGTCCTTGATATAGTCAGTAGTCTCCTTCCAGTTATCCCTTCTCCTGATAGTCTTCCCGAATGACGAGACATGGGAAGCCCTATGGATTCAACATTGGACAGATATTCAGTACAAAATTCAGCAGCCTCTTCAACAATGTATCGTTCAGCAATACAACCTTCTGGTCGACTTCTACTTTTTACGTACCCTTTTAATATTTTCATATATCGTTCTATCGGATACATCCATCTCATATAAGCTGGCCCACAAAGTTGTGTCTCCTTAACCAGATGAACAGTAAGGTGAACCATTATATCAAAAAACGATGGTGGGAAATACATTTCAAGCTCACACAAAGTAACAACAATTTCCCTCTGCAATGTCGGTAATTTCTGAGGGTCGATCACTTTACTACAAATTTCCCTGAAGAAGAAACATAATCTAGTTAAGGCTAGTCGAACTTTTTCAGGTAAAATGGAACGTATACCTATTGGTAGCAAATGCTCCATTATAATATGACAATCATGGGTCTTCAAACCTTTTAACTTGAGGTCTTTCATACAAACCAAATTTTTAATGTTCGAAGAGTATCCTTCTGGAACTTTAACTTCGTGTAGAAATTTACATAAAACAATTTTTTCCTTTCTAGATAGAGTATGAGCGGCTGGAGGTAGATATGTGCGATTTCCTTTCTTTACTGGAGCCAGTTCATTTCTTATTCCCATATCGACCAAGTCCAATCTTGCATTGACGCCATCTTTAGACTTTCCTGGAACATTGAGTAACGTACCAATAACACTTTCAAATACATTTTTTTCAATATGCATCACATCGAGGAAATGTCTTACATACAATGACTTCCAATATGGCAATTCAAAGAAAATTGACTTTTTCTTCCACCCAGTTTTCACCAGCTCTCCCGCAAAAGGTTTGCCAAATTTATTGGTCAAACCTTGTACTTTTTCAAGTATTTGATATCCAGTCGGTGCTAAAGGAGCTTTACCTTCCTCTGATTTTCCATTGAATGCATTTCTCCACCCACGATACTGATGACTATAAGGTAAAAATCTACGATGTCCAAGAAACACATTCTTCTTACAATGTTTCAACCGCATCCAATTTGTACTCTCTTCACATATAGGACATGCACACTGACCTTTAATGCTATATCCTGATAAATTACCATATGCTGGAAAATCATTAATTATGCCGAACAACATAACCCTTAAATTGAAACATTCTTTCTTATACCCATCATAAACTTCCACACCTGTCTCCCACATACTTTTTAAATTTTCGATTAGAGGAGTCAAGTATACGTCGATATCATTCCCCGGTTGTTTGGGTCCAGAAATTAACAGAGACAACATCATAAACTTACGCTTCATACATAACCATGGAGGTAGGTTATATATTACCAAAATCACAGGCCACGTGCTATGTGAGATGCTTTGAAGACCATGTGGATTCATTCCATCAGTAGAAAGTGCAAGTCTTAGATTTCTTGACTCTATCCCGAATTCAGGATACTCGTGATCAATTTTTGCCCATTGTGGGGAATCTGCAGGGTGTCGAAACATTCCATCTCTAATTCTTTCATCTGCATGCCATGTCAAGTGTTTTGAATCTTCTTCACTGCGATACATGCGCCTAAATCTTGGTATTATAGGAAAATACCACACGACTTTTGCTGGAGTAGATTCTTTCTTCTTATATCGAGAGACATTGCATTTCGGACACGCCTTAAGTAGTTCATATTCGTTTCGAAATAAAATGCAATCGTTAGGACACGCATGAATCCTTTCGTAACTCATTCCAATAGAACACAAAATCCGTTTAGCCTCGTAGGTTCGACTGGGAAGTTCATTATCATCTGGCAACATATCTTTTATGAGTGTTAATAATTCCGTAAAGCTTTTATCAGACCATCCATTACTCGCTTTTAAGTTGTACAACTTTAATATCGCTGACAGTCTTGTGAATTTAGTACAACCATTATATAATTCTTTCTCTGCATCACTCAACAAACTTTCAAACATTTTAGGACAATCTCGAAGATCTTCTTCAACTGCTTTTGCAATCTCATCAACTCGGTCCGGCTCATATGTATCTGTATCGAAGTCAGTTGAAGCATATGTCGAACTATTCTCAAAATTAATGTTTCCTTTTTTTTTCTCACCATGTCTTATCCAACATGTGTAGCTTTGATCAATTCCATTACATACTAGATGTCCTTCTAATTCATCTTCTCTAACACGTTTTCCAAAACAACATTTTAAACAAGGACAAACTACTCTATTTGGATCTTTTGCATTCTTCACTGCAAACTCAACAAACTCCTTCACTCCAATTTCATACTCTTTTGACAATCGATTGGCTGAAATCCATTTCCTATCCATATTATACCACCTATATAAATGCAGTAACAAAAATAATAAGCTTTCAAAACATATCAACAAGTTTCAAAAAGAAACCAATATCAACTAACAATTTCAAAACAGAACAGATCATGTGGTATGAGTTTTTGACAATTTTTGACAATTTCAAAACAGAACAGATCATGTGGTATGAGTTTTTGACAATTTTTGACAATTTCAAAACAGAACAGATCATGTGGTATGAGTTTTTGACAATTTTTGACAATTTCAAAACATAACAGATCATGTGTAAAAAATACCTTAGACAACGTAGATGGCCGCACAGTACGTAGAGGATATTAGGGTTCCCAACGTATATAATTATTTGAAAGATGTAGAGGATATGAGGGTTTCCAACGTATATAATTATTTTAAAGATGTATTTTACAGCGCTTGTGAAAAAAGCGCTGTAATAGGTAGTTAAATTCAATGAAAGCGCATGTGTTTTACACGCTTGTGAAAAAAGCGCTATAATAGGTAGTTAAATTCAATGAAAGCGCATGTGTTTTACAGCGCTTGTGAAAAAAGCGCTGTAATAGGTAGTTAAATTCAATGAAAGCGCATGTGTTTTACAGCGCTTGTGGAAAAAGCGCTGTAACTGATTCGCGAAAGCGCTTCCTTTTACAGCGCTTTTTTGACAAGCGCTGTAAAAGCCTTATAACGTGATGCGCAAACGTTATATGACCTACTACAGCGCTTGTTTTACAGCGCTTTGCATCAAAAGCGCTGTAATAGGTTCCGTTATTTTTAAAATATAATTACAACAGCGCTTGTGTTTAGCAAACGCTGTAAAATGGGCGCTGTTAAATGTCATTTTTGGCGTAGTGATATTAAACACAATAACATTATATGTGTTTGTACATAATATAGCTAACTTCAACTTTATTTGTTTAATGGTTATAGAATATTTTTCTAAAATTATTCCCAACAAAATTTTTGATAGTCTAGTTATCTTTTCAAAGTTGATTCAAATGTGAGTCTTAAAACTATAATTGACCAATTTTTATTGACTAGGGTTCTATTTAGCACATGTGATCATTTCCCAAAAAGTAGTCGAGTTTTATGACCTCTAAATTTTAAGTGCTCAAAATATGTTATTGTATTCATATTTAATAATAATATATCCTACCACAAATTTTGACTCTAAATAACATGATAATATATGTGATATTTAATACTTAATTAATTCACTAAATATATGACACCGAATCCACGTGGATTGAATCATGTAATCCATTTGTCTCCTTTAACATTTTCGTTTTCTGTAAATATAAATACTATTTGTTTTTAATTTATTTTATAATTTAATTTATATTACTCTAAAATAAAATAAAATATAAATAAACTACAATAAAAATTAATATATCTAATTTTAATTTTTTTATCAGATCCATTAAATGTTTAACTACTATTTTTATTTACAGAATAGATTTTAGAGAGAATATAATTGTCATACCCATAAAATAGACATCCTACTTATCGTTGCAGGTCAATTAGTTTGTCACACTCATCTATATATATTAGGCATGTTATTAATCTTTCAAATAAATATATCTGATTTTGCAATTAAGGAATTATTACCCAACAAAACATTATTTGGCTAATTTATATATATTGAAAAAGTTAATATAGTTTTTAATACCTAAAAAAAAAATTGTTTAATTGTATATGGAATAAAACTCATACTTAATTGTATATCAATACTAAACTCAAGCTTTTTTACTACCACACATTTAGTGTATATTCAACAGTAAAATGAATTATCAATGATTTTTTGCTGACTGGTAATAGAAATTTCATTAAAAAATATAAAATTAATAACATGTCTTGACTGGTTATCCAAAAATATAGAATTTCATTAATTAAAATAAAATTTTTTACTCACAATAGTCTAAATGAGAAAATAAATAATTATATTTTTCATCTCTAATAATATAAATTTTAATAGTCAAATTCTTATAATAGCTCATACTATTATTTACAAAAAAAATATATATTTAATAATCGAAATAGTATGATAATATATATATATATATATATATATATATATATATATATATATATATTCCCACAAATTCGGAATATAGCATAAATTCGAATTTATATATACACAGTACACCTAAATCATCATTTATCAGAAAGAAAATATAATAATGATAATAGGTTTAAATATATTTTTAATTCTTATGAAATTTATTATTTTATTTTATCAACTTTTAGTCTTTAAAATATTTTATTTTTGATTTTTTGTCTTTTATTTTATATCAACTATTATATATATTTTAAAAGATTTTTACAATTATACTTAAGACATTATAAGACAATTTTTTTATAAAATTTAAAAAAAAAAATTAATAAGCAATAAATTAAATATGAATCTTTAAACACAAAAGACTTAAAAACACATATTTAATTCATCATTTGTTAAAAAATTATAAACTTTTTGTACGAGGATTCTTAATTATGTTCTAAACATTATAACAAAAAATCATTAAAAATTCGAGGATGCACAATAGTTGATTTAAAATCAGGAATAAAAAATGAAGAAAAACATTTTAAAAATTAAAAGTTGATGAAATTCTTTATAAATACTAAAAACAAAATAGTAAAATTTTAAAGAAACTAAAAACTTATTTAACCCATGATAAATAATAGCTAATATTACGTTGATAATGACATAATTATTATTGGAACATTTTAAATTATCATTAACCCATTAATTATATTGTTATCACTTAAATATTTTAATCATTACAAAGTATAAAATTCTTTCATCAAATTTATTTTTCTTTAATTTACATTTAAATTTTTTACTAACTTTATTGGTTTAATATAAGAATTGAAATTTCATATTGAGTGCTTAATTATTTCATCATAATTTATTTGTGTAACTATATTATTTATTTTTAACTTACATTTTTAAATATATTTATGATTGATTAATTTTTTTTTTGAACAATTAACATGATCCATATGTGTGCATAGAATTTCTGAACATAAATTAATATATTTTATTTTTCTTTATAAAACGAATGTGAATAATATATGTACTGGAATTTCATATCACAAATAAAATTCTTTAAATAATTTTTATAAACAAAACAAGTAAGAGTTTAACGGAAAAAATTAGCATCGTATAATTGAAAGTAAATTCCAAACACGTAAAAGCAAGCGTTGTGAGATGGAAAAGTTAAAAACTGGTGGGTATAATGACCTATTTATAGTTGTTGGATTCACGAATTTCGCTTAGTAAAATGTGTTTTAAGCTTTGCGAATTTGTTCGTCGTCTGCTAGCATACACATTTGTTTCTTCCATACTAACACTTGGCCATGCATATGATACTAGACAAATCATTGGTGGGGTCCAATTCTATAGAAACTACGCACAATTATAAATACGTGCCTACATTATGACTCTTTCACAATAAATATCATGTTAATACAGTTTATAAAATATTTATATTTTTAAAATTTATTGAACACTTATAATCTTTAACACTTTTTCACAAAACATACTCAAAATAATTTATTGATTAAATTCATAATATATAAGAACACACATGTAATCAATTATGAATACACAATCATATCAAGTACACGTATCAATCGCATATAAACTAAAACTTGAAAGGTTCTAGTGAGTTTGACTACCTTTAAAACCCCTAGGTTTTGCTTCTTCTTAGTCCATTCTTTCTTAATCAAAATTACACAAAGCTAACCAACCTATATAGTTTAGAAATTTTGTCGAGCCTCATTTTATTTTTGAACTTGAATCCAAATAGGACATTTTTAAAACTCTAGAAAAAATCCAACTTTTTTTTTTCAATAGTCAAAACAAAATCATTTATTTTTAACATTAAACTATCTTTGTCGTCAAACTTCTTTCTAGAAAAATGAACATGGCTTACTTGTTTCCTTTTCGTAAAACCATCTTTAAACACATATATACATAAATATCTAAAAGTTATTTTCAGTGTCCTCAATCTCAATTCATTTTCGAAACTCAATGAGCTATTATTCAAATTCAACTATAAAAACTTACAATTTTTTAAAAACGTGATATTTCTAAAAGTCATCCAACATTTTTAGAATCCTAAAACTCCATAAAAATTTATCCCTAAACAACTTCAAGCTAATTACTCTTTTTCAAATCAAAATCTCATTCTTATTTATAAAAGGGAAATTTTGAAATTTCCAAACCCTAAACCTAGGGCAAGGGTTCATCCATGTGGGTTTTTTAGGAGAATAATTTTTTCTTCTTCAACAACACTTTTTATTCATAAACCCTAGTACATTTTAAGACATTTTCAATAACAACATTATATTGCCTAAAGAAAGTTTGTTTCTACATAACTGTTATTTTTGAGGAATGGTTTCAACTATCTCCAAATACATAATAGTTTCAACTATCTTCAAATACATTTTTTCTTTGAGATCAGTCATTACAAGACATGGATCTATCATTTTTATAAAGCAAGAATTAAATAAATAAATAAACTAACAAGATTCATTTTTTGGCAAACAAAATCTCAAAGTAATTCAAATCAAATTTATTTTCTTTATATATATCATCACAACGCATGGGTCTATAACATTCAACAAATAAAATTTTAAAAATCCTACCTTCAAATGAAAAGGTCTCAACCATGAAGAGGCTCAAAACCACTTGAAGAAGAAGAAAATGAATTCTTTTTTTCGTGATAAGAGGAAAGAGGGAGTATTGGCCGCATCATCCAAAGAGAAGGGAGAGAACTTTTGTGTTTCACTCGTGTCAATATAGGCAAGGCATAAACAAGGAGGGAGAATTATCATCAACTAATTTATTACTAGATGGTAAGAAAATATCTAGATATTTTAATAATTTTACTTTATGTAAAATCACTAGCTTTTTCCCAAATTATCTATATCGACACAACTTCACTGACTGTTAGTTCTAGTTGTTACTTATGTATGATAAAACTATGTATCGATAATTTTTCTACATCACATATAAATTGAAGATGTAAACACGAGAAGAGAGTTGAACTATGTTTGTCTAAGTTGAATTATTTTTAATTATTTATTCAAGAACTAATTCAGGTTTGATGATTTTAACTAAAATAGAGGCAGTAGAAATCAAGTTGAAGTAATCAGAAACAACGCTAAAGTAAAGAGTGCTAAAGTAAAGTGACATAAACAAATTTATCCTAGTTCACCACTAACTTGATAGCTACATCCATTCCTTTCACTTAGAATGATTTAACCACTAATTCAAATCCTTGAGTTACACAACATTTGACCCTACAAATCAGTATTCTCAAAAAATCTGACACCTACAGACTTTTTAAGGCATACAAACATTTTGACCCTATAAGTCAAATCTTCTCCACACAACATGAAAACCACATATTATAGAAGACAACTACACCTTGACTCTACAAGTCCCATCTTCTCAACTGTAAGAACAGAAGTGCGCATAGGAGTGGGGGTGAATTAGGTGTTTAGAAATATTCTTGTTTATAGAGATTTAGTGTTTGATTTTTCTGATTTAAGATAATGTATGGAAAAGATAAATAGCAAAAAATAAAGAACACAAAGATATTATCCTGGTTCCCCTTATGACCAATGGTACATCTAGTCCTCCTGCACACCACAAGAGATTTTCCACTATTGTTAGAATAAGTACAAGTCCCACCATAGGACCTTTGTTACAAACTCCTAACAATCACCCTAAGATAACACACCACTATTTTAGTTTACAAAACTTGAAGAAAGAACACCACTTTCATCAATTTACAACACTTGAATGGTTTATCAATATTGATTTTGACTTAGATCAATATGATATAACAGTTGGTGTACAATGATAACAATCCAATATAATTTCAAGTACACTAGAGAATTGTCCTCAATGATATGAAAATGTAAAATCTGTACTTAAAATATAAAAGTGAAACTTTGAAAAACTCAAAACATTTTTGAAAGTTTGTTCAAGGTTTGGTTGTAGGATTGGTTATGTTTGATTTGAAGTTATGGTGTATTTATACTCCATAAACATCTCTTCATATTCGTGACCATTGATCCAAGAGGTTTGATGAAGAAATGTAATGATCCAGAACCATTTTAGAATTGAAAAATTGCATTGTTTCCAGTTGTATTCAACTACAACTTGCGTGTAGTCGAATGCACATCCTTTTATCGTTCAATTTTATTTGAATTTTGAAGCTTGTATTCGAATACAGATGTTTGAAGATGTTCAATTTTAGCTTCTGACTTGTCTGTATTCGACTACAACATGTTGTATTTGAATACAACATTGTATTTTGCCAAAAATATTATTTTCAAACATTATTTATATATTTTGACTTTTTGAAAATCCTTTTGATGCATATGCTAAAATGAAAGGTTCTCATGTGCATTTGAAATATACGAATATTAGATTGCATCATGTACCTTTACATTATAAAACTTCTAGCATATTTGACCATAGTTGTCTTTGATGTTTGACTTCTTTTTGACCTTGCAACTTGATCACTTTCCTTGGTCTTTTGTCTTCATCAAAAACATGTATTTTACATTCTCCCCCTTTTTGATAATGACAAAACCTTGTTGTTGTTGAGACTTCAAAGTGTTTGATCGTTTTAATCTTTCTCCCCCGTAATACATGTTTACTCCCCCTTTGAGCTTGAGTTCATGCCATCATGTTTTAAACATTTTGAAGACCTACAAAAGTTTTTAACAACAACAACATACCAAATTTCTCCCCCTTTTGACATGATCAAAAAGAAGGAAAAACAACAAACAAAATACCACCCATATATAGGGAAAATTCCGAATTTGTTTTAGACTACACACTTGTTGTATTCAAATACAGGATTTTCTGGAGACATGTATTCGAATACATATAATATGTATTCTGCTATGATATTAAAATTTTTGTTTCTTTTTCTTTTAAATGAATTTTTCACTAGAAAGACGACATGTAAAGCACATATTCATATTTATAAACACATAAACATTTAAAAAAATCAACTTTATCAACATATTAAGTGAATATTTTAGATGTTGAAGATAAGTGGCTTACAAAGAATCAATACCTTGTATTAGTACCTTTCTTGACCCACACATAATGCCCATTTGGAAAACCAAATTTCTTAAAATGACAAGCACTATGTGTGTGGCCATTTTGACCACAATAAAAGCATGTAGAAGAAGATTTACTTGTATATGTATGTATATGAGGTTTCTTTTGAATAAGATTCTTCTTATAATAATGATGATCTTTTTTCATAATTATAAACTTTTTCTTTGTTGGATTAGTCACTTGCCTTAACAAAGATGGTTTTATTTATACTTGGTTTATCAAATTTTGAGTAACCATGATCACTTTTTCTATTATAATATATTTGCATATTAAGGACAATTTCCAATCCAACTTGTCCATTTTCATATCTTTCAATTACTTTATTTAATTGGACAATTTTGAAAGAAAGAGAATCACACTTATCGCATGTAAAATTCTGTTTTAATTTTTCATAATCTTTTTCCATAGTGTCAATTTTCTCTTTAAGAGATGAATTTGTTTCTTTTGAGTTGACACTATTTTGAACAGATTTTTACATTCCATAAGTAATTCTTTAATTGCATTTTGAGCATCATTATACTCAATAAATAATTCACTATTAGTATCATTATTATGAGAAGAGTCTTTGTTACTAACCTCTTCTTCTTCGTCGAATTGGTGTGATGCTATCAATGCAACATTTGCACATTCGTCACTTTCCAACTCCGAATATGAAATGACTTCATTGTCCTCCCATGCTATATAGGCCTTTTTGGATTTTTTCTTCTTGTGAGCATTTTTCTTAATATTTGGGCATTCTGCTTTTACGTGTCCTTGCTTGCCACACTTAAAACAAGTGAAGTTTTGATTCGAAGTGGAGACATCCTTCTCCCTGAAAGTGTTTCTTTTCTTTCCAATTTTATAAGTTTTTTCATTTTGAAGGAACTTACCAAATTTCTTTACAAGGGAGGTGATGTTTTCATCTTCATCAGAATTCTCATCATCGATTTTCTCTTATGACTCCGCTTTTAAGGCAATGCTCTTTGGCTTGTTTTCTTGAATTTCATTTTGTTCTAGCCTTTCAAGTTCAATTTCATGTTTTTGAAGTTTTCCGAAAAGTGCAGAAAGAGACATATTTGATAGGCTTTTCTTTTCAGAAATTGCCGTTACTTTAGGTTGCCAAGCCCTTGTTAATGATCTCAGAACTTTAAGGTTGAATTCATCATTAGTGAAGATTTTTCCAAGCACCATCAAGTGGTTGGTCAGATGAGAAAATCTTTTCTGCAAGTCCAGAATAGATTCTTTGGGCTGCACTCGAAACAATTCATATTCTTGAGATAATGTGTTAAGTTTGGAACGTTTACCTCAATAGTTCCTTCATGTGTTACTTCAAGTGTATCCCATATTTCTTTAGCCGTTTTGCAATGTGACACATGAAATAATTCATCCATTCCAAGTGCTGATTGTAATATATTTTTGGCCTTCTTATCAAATAGCACTTTCCTCTTGTCATCATTTGTCCATGAAGCTTTAATTTTTGATTCTTCTTTATTGTCGATAACTGTTTTTGGAACATAAGGACCATTTTCAACTGCATCCCAAATATCATCTCCTTGTGCTTCAAGATATGCTTGCATGCGTATCTTACAAAAGTCATAGTGTTCTCCAACGAATCATGGTGGTTTATTGCTACTACCACCATCTCTAAAAATTGGTTGTGCGGAAGCCATTAATAAGAATCGAGGAGCAAATTACCGGAACTTGCTCTGATACCAATTGTAAGAACATAAGTGTGCCTAAGAGTGGGGGTGAATTAGGTGTTTAGAAATTTTCTTGTTTTTAGAGATTTAGTGTTTGATTTTCCTGATTTAAGATAATGTATGGAAAAGATAAATGGTAGGAAAATAAAGAACACAAAGATATTATTCTGGTTCCCCTTATGACCAATGGTACATCCAGTCCTCTTGCACACCACAAGAGATTTTCCACTATTGTTAGAATAAGTACAAGTCCCACCCTCGGACCTTTGTTACAAACTCCTAACAATCACCCTAAGATAGCACACCACTGTCTTAGTTTACAAAACTTGAAGAAAGAATACCACTTTCATTAATTTACAACACTTGAATGGTTTATCAATATTGATTTTGACTTAGATCAATATGATATAACAATTGGTGTACAATGATAACAATCCAATATAATTTCAAGTACACTAGAGAACTGTTCTCAATGATATGAAAATGTAAAATTTGTACTTGAAATATAAAAGTGAAACTTTGAAAAACTCAAAACATTTTTGAAAGTTTGTTCAAGGTTCGGTTATAGGATTGGTTATGTTTTATCTGAAGTTATGGTGTATTTATACTCCATAAACATCTCTTCATATTCGTGGCCATTGATCCAAGAGGTTTGATAAAGAAATGTAATGATTCGGAACCATTTCAGAATTGAAAAATTGCATTGTTTCCAGTTGTATTCGACTACAGCTTGTATTCGACTTAACGTTCAATTTTATTTTAATTTTGAAGCTTGTATTCGAATACAGATGTTTGAAGATGTTCAGTTTTAGCTACTGACTTGTCTGTATTCGACTACAACATGTTGTATTCGAATACAACATTGTATTTTGCCAAAAATATTATTTTCAAACATTATTTATATATTTTGACTTTTTGATGCATATGCTAAAATGAAAGGATCTCATGTGCATTTTGAAATATACGAATATTAGATTGCATCATGTACCTTTACATTATAAAACTTCTAGCATATTTGACCATAGTTGTCTTTGATGTTTGACTTCTTTTTGAGCTTGCAACTTGATCACTTTCCTTGGTCTTTTGTCTTCATCAAAAACATGTATTTTACATCAACACAACCTAAAAAACACAAATTATTTGAGAAACACTAAAACCATAATCGAATTGGATTACACAAATTTGGAACATATTGTATTTTGCTTCTATTAAGTAGACTGTTACAATGGATTTCTCACACTAAAAATTTGAAATGTATGTATTATATATATATATATATATATATATATATATATATATATATATCTTTTCAAAAAACAAAATTATCAAGATAATTTTTTCATTTGTTATAATTTCTCTACATATAAATTAATTCTATTCAAGGGGATGAATATAACATCACTCAACTATGATTCAAATCTTGATTTGCAACGTTATAAGAGTCTTTCTTTAGATTCAACCCTTGTTATATCAAGATAATTTTATTGCATTTAAGAACATAAATATTTTAGGCAATCACATATAATTTCACACAAATAAGCTTAAATTTGTATATTATAGAATTAATAATTTAGTCATAAATATGATCACATGTAGTTATTTTGTGAAATAAAATCAATTAATAGTAATAAAACCCCAACTTTTATTCTATCTATTTCTTGTAATTCCTATTTTTAAAATAATAAAAAAATTATTATTTTTAATCTAAAATTAAAATATAAATATATTTTGAATTAGTAGCGGACGACTTTTTAACGTTTTGAATGTAAATTTGGAACCTATTTTATCAAATGAATATTTAAAAGATAAATAAATTGAAATGAGACAAAATAAAATATTCAAACTTTTTTTATATTTTACTTGTATATTGAAGATTAATTACATAAGACAACATATAATTATTTTAACTATGTAAAAGATGAGAATAAAAAAGAACAGAATTAATTCATTTTGTTAGGTTTCTTTTTATTAAGTCAAAGCAGTCATGTTCTGATATTTTTACAATATAACTTTTGCTTTAAAAAATGAGACAAAATAAAATATACAAATTCTATTTTCCATTTTGCTTGTATATTGAAAACTAATTAAATAAGACAAAATATAAGTTATTAATTAATTATTTTCAATACTTTTAATCTAAAATTAAAGTATAAATATACTTTGAATTAATAGTATAACAGTTACGTTTTCAATGCGAATGTAGAAATGAGTTTATCAAATTAATATTTAAAAAATAAACTTCAAGGAGACAAAATAAAATGTACAAATTATATTTTATATCTGACATGTATATTGAAAACTAAATAAATAAGAAAAAATATAAGTTATTTAAACTTTGTAAAAGATGAGAATAGAAAAGAGCAAAACAAAGCTTTGTACAAAAAAAAGGGAAAAGAGCAAAACAAATCCACTTTGTTAGGTTTCTAAAATATTTTCTTTTTCCAAATATATATATTTTTTTTACATCAAAATATCCTACTTCCAATTTTATTTATCTGATTGTCTTATTTTTTGGGCCCAGTAAAAAGTCGTTGGTCATGGGTGCGACTAGTTGAAGGCAAAACTGATTTTCATCTAGTTGGAGGTCGCTCGCCTAGGGGACGACCTGACACTAGGTTTAATTTTTTTTGGAGGTCATTTTATGTATTATTATATGAATTTAAGACATTAAAAATAATTAAATTAATAAATAATACATAATAATAATAATAATAATAATAATAATTATTATTATTATTATTAAAAATGATTATAATTAAAAATAATTAAAATTAAAAATAGTAAATTATATTATAAATTTTAAAGAAAATACATTAAAAAAGAAAAAAAAAATACATCAAATTTGAGTAAACGTGTCCACAGCGTTTGGACAATGTTTCCTAGTATGATCAGATACCCAACATAATCTGTATTTTCTTGGTACTCTTTCTGTAGTGTCCATTTTTGTTTTAATGTGTTTGCTCTTTGGCCGACCTTTCTTAACTTTCTGCATTAGTGGATTGTGACATACCTTAACACCTTCATATTTTGGCCAATATCCTTTATTTTTTATGGGTGGGAACGCTTCGTCGTAGACTTTTAGTACCGTTTCCACCTTGTACACATCAGGTATAAAGCTCCAAAAATCATATTTTATGTTAGAACATGCTGCTATGACATGTGAACAAGGCATATGTTTAGCTTGATAATTCCCACAATCGCACCACTTGTTAGGAAGGTTTACACTGAAGTGACCAATTGGTCGCCCTTCCCTTGGAACTACTGTCTCATGGGCCATGAAAGTATGGTTGCTCCGATCAAAACTATCCACTCTATGACTATTAGGTTTACTTATTTTCAATTTCATAAAATTTATGCAAGTTTATGTGTATATCTGACCATAGGCTAAAATTGATGCGTGTTGTTTTCCCATGGTTGAAAAAAGTGTCTTTGTTTTAAAATAAGTTGATTAAACCAAAACAGTGATGAGAATGTTGTGCGGGCCTTTTAATACTACGTTGATCGACTCTACAAGGTTGGTCGTCATACCTCCATCGAATGCTTGAATCCAATCTTGTCGAGGTATGTTGCCTAACCATTTCAAAGCCTTTGGGTTTTCTATGCCGATTTCTCTGCGATGGTATCGATATGTAGGCTCATTGAATCTTTATTCAACGGACCATATTGAATCTTTAATAAAATGATTTCATTGGTTGAAAACAAATCACAAGGATTGGATCATCCACATCCATTGATAATTTTTATTCAACGGATCAGATTGATCTTCAATTGTGGCCTTGCAGTGATCATTGCCTGGGGGTGCGACCCCTTGAAGGGATCTAAAAACCAATCAGGTCGTTGTCTGGGGACGCGACCTATAAATACATCCATTTTGAAGTAACAATGTTGATTTACAAGAAAAGGAGGTTTGAATTGTAAATACTTCTTTTTAAAATTCATGTTAAAAATTTAAGAGAAATAACTCAAGAATGATCTTGGTTAAGAAAACAGAAAACAGAGAACGTTCTTGGTTTTTATTATAAAATAGAGAACGTTTCTTGATTAGCTTAAAACAGAAAATCAGTTTGTGTTTTATCTTAGTTAATCAATTAAGTTTAACAAATAAATAGATAGGATAGAGAATACCACATAAAGATATATCATGGTTCACCCAACTTGGGTTACGTCCAGTCCTCACACTGTGAGATTTTCCACTAAATGTTTAAAACAAAGAACCTTCTTGATTTTACAGCACATAGTCTAGATCAACCTTGATCTGTTTCAATCTCTATTACTTTCCACCCAAAAAGTAACAACAACACCTATCTAACTTTGATATGATTCAATACAATCTAAACAAACTATAAAGAAACTCTTATAGTTTGACTTTTTACAATAAGATTGTTTTTTGACAGAATCTGAGATATCTCAACTCTTGTTTGAGGTTTGATTCTTTACAAAGAAATCAGTAATAATTAAGCAATCTGATATGGGAATTTAGAACTGCTTCTTCTTTGCGAAAATTGAGAACTTCAAGTATGTGTATGTGATTGATTATTGCAATTGACAACACTTTGATTTCTTGTTTTACTCCTGGATATTGGTCTTCTATTTATAGGCTTTAGAAGCATTTAATGAAGGTCAACAAGAGTTGTTGGTAGTGCTCTGTATTTTTTTACTGAAACCAATATTTCAGAATAAAAATAATTCAACCTTGAATTGATTTAAAAACTGCTTTGACTATTATGTTACAACTTTTAAATCAGTTTTGTCTTCTAGTTAAAGAGCATTTGAAGTTTCTCCCTTAATCTTGGATGACACAGTTTCGACCTTGAGTCTTGAATGTAGCCAAAAATAGTTTGGAGAAAGATTATAAGCCATTGCAGAAGAGAACAAACTGTTGCTGGAATTATGTAGAAAACGGAGATTGATTATCAATCTGGATCTGTCATTTTGATCTTTCTTGGTATTTGATGATCAATCTGAAGTTCCTGTTTTGATCATTCTTAATGTCTTATCATATACCAAGGTTGATCGAACTTTCTTGGCAGTTTGATTTTAGAGGTTTTCAAATTGTTTTACTTTGTCTATTTCGAGTCCTTTTTATTTTAGTGATCCGATAACCTTTTTGAACTGGAATGAATCCTAATTGTTCCTTGCCATGTACTGATTCTATTTGAATAAATTTCCGAGGCTGAATCTTTGTTAAAGAGGTGGAAAATGATTGGTCAATATGTTGTGATAAACATTCTTGATGCAGAATGTTCTCGTTGCTGTTTTTTCTGCTTTGCTTAATTCTGTTCTTAATTAAATTCACTCAAAAGTACAAGTTAAATTAACATAACATTTAGAATCATAATTAACTTTCTTAATTAACCTTTGTTTATTTTCATCAAAACTTTAAATATGGAGTTTGTCTCAACACATTTGTCCCATCTTTTTATCATAACTTCCTCTCTTTTCTTTATCAAATCTCTTCCATACATTCAAATACATTTGTTAATCAAAATTTCTCTTTTTATTATGGAATTATCTACGAATCACAGAGCTGAAATCCAATACATTAAAGTATTTGTAACTTTTTTATTTTTTATTTTTTTATTTTATTTTATTTTATTTATAATGCTTTTAATCTTATTACTTATTTTATTTTTGTTATTTTATATATTATTAATTTCAGCCACTCTTAAAGGATAAACTGAAATGTCAATAAAAAACCAAATGAAATAATATTACCATACTTGCAAGAGGCTGGCTTCGGTGAAGTGATCAAACTCGAAAATTATAAACTAGATGTGGGCTTGATTACTGCTATGTTGAGAGATGGAGACCAGAAACTCACATGTTTCATTTTCCAGGAGGTGAGTGCATAATACCTTTAGAAGATGTATACTACATTTTAGGATTAAATGTTTCTAGTTTTCCTGTTAGCAGTTCAAATTTTGTGAATGTTAAAGAAGTTTGTCAAGATTACTTATGAGTTACCCCACCCGAGGGAGCAACAAAAGGTAATTCTATTAAATTAAAGTGGCTCAAAGATACGTTTGACGATGTTGGTGAAGATGCACATGTATTAGAAAAACAAGCATCTTGTCGAGCATACATCCTACATATGATCGAAGGGTTATTGATGCCTGACAAATCCAACAACCGTGTACATTTAAAATATCTTTCACTATTAGGAGATTTAAATAAAGCATCTCAATATAGTTGGGGTTCAGTTGTCTTAGCTACATTGTATAGAGAACTATGTCTTGCAACGAAACCCAGTGTAATGTCTATGGGAGGATGTGCATTGTTGTTGCAAAATTGGGCATGGTATTGATTGTTGTGTCGCTTCAGAATCACCCAATTCATGGATATTTCCACTTGCACAGAGGTAACTATTGTAAATAAATTTATATTATTTTTTTCTTTTTTTAAAACCAACTACTTACCATATTACTAATTTTATTATATTTTATATTTTTAATATATTCGACATATTTAATTCTGGTGGTCTAAATTTCGGTAAAGTTCCTTATAACGACATAGAAGGATACCGAAAAATAATTGATCACATGATGGTTGAGGAAGTAATATGTACATTCACATTTATTTGAACTTTTTAAATATTTTGTTTTTTATACTTGTTATAATTACTTTAACTTATTTTTTTAAATATCAATTCAATTGGAGATCTTATCTCAAGTTTCAACATGAAGTTTCAGAGGAAGAGATAGTCAGTTGGATTTGCATGTACCTATCTCCATTGTTATCATATTGTTGAAAAACATCATACATATAGAGTCACACTTCAGTTTGGCTTCGATCAACAAATACCACAACCACTAGAGGACATGAGGGAGGAAATTCAACATTGAAACGAACGTCACAATTACGTGTTGCAAGACAAGATCGTAGAAGGTCTTTTATGCCACAACAAAAAGTATATGATTTGGTTTAGACAGCACACCAAATTATTTATATATGTCGAACAATATCTTTGTGATCCCTGTTTGCAACCACCGCCATATCCTTTTGTGTCGTCGACCTCCCAATCAATCCCACAACAACAAAAGATAGCACAATCGTCTCTATCATCACCTCACCTACATGTCCCTACATAAGTTCCATGTTATGATCCACCACCGACTCAGTACTACGTTCCGGTTCCAGAAATACCAACCCCCGGTTATCCGACAGAAAGTGAGATTTTCTATAATTTGTTTGAAACTCAGTGCACAACTCTTGAGTCGGCTTATGATGTGTTGACTCCATGTATAATCCTCAGTCTCAAAATTATATGGAAGTAGTTGGTAATTGTTCTAATCCATCTACAACTTACATTGAGGATAATGATTAGGATGAATCGAAAGAACCTCAACTCATTCAAAGAGCTAGACGATTTCGACGACATCCTAGACGGGAACTAGAGGTCATTTAGGTGGACATCAATAATATATATATTTGTTTCGTTAATTTAATGTATTTTGTTTCATGTTATTAATATAGTTTTTTTTAATGTATTTTCTTTTAAATTTATAATATAATTTACTATTTTTAATTTTAATTATTTTTAATTATACTCATTTTTAATAATAATAATAATAATAATAATAATTTATTATTATTATTATTTATTAATGTATTATTATTATTATTAATTTCGAATAGATCATTTACTTAATTTTAAATAATGATTTGATAATCTATATCTTAAAATATCAACAATAATATTTTTTTGACAAAAATCCAAAAAATTCATCATAATCTTCAAACAAAACCCAAAAAATTAAATTTTTTTTAACAAAATTTAAAATTTCATCAAATTCATAATTCAAATATTTAAAAAAACTCATATTTTCATCTACAACAACAACAACAATATCAAATTCATCAAATAAAGAACTCACATTTTAAAATTTAGATTATGGATTTGATTTGAAGAATGATAAAATGAAGATATTGTCTTGATGATTTGAGGATCAAATCTTATTGTGTGAGTTCTTTGATATTATTGTTGTTAAAGATGAAAATATGAGTTTATTTGAAGATTTGAATTATAAATTAGAAGAATGTATGCATTTTCTTAAAATTGATAATTAATTTTATTAGTTTTGTTTGGAGATGGTGATAAATTTTTTGAATTTCTAAAAAAAAAGATAATATTATTGACTAAAACATAAAAAAAATTAAATCATTATTTAAAATTAAACAAAATATTAAATAAAAAATAAATAAATAATTGAATTGTTAGTTTGCCAATTATTGGAAAATTTAATATTGACAACATTTTATAGTTTTTAAAACAAAAAGTTACACCGTAAAAAAGGTAGCATATCTTTGAAATTTAATGTACAATCGAAAGTAATTTAATGTATATATCTTTGAAATTTAAAAAAGGTAGCATATCTAAGATTTGAACCCTTGAATTTAAAAAAACTAAAATTTACCTACTAAATTAATAAAAAAATCTACGTAATTTTGTAAATTATTTAGTAAAAATATAAATATATTTCTGTTGGAGGCCAGTTTTCTCTGTTAAATAGTCTTATTTTATTTAGGATTGAGGCACCATAAGCTGCCATATTATGATGTCTATGCAGATTTTTGCTTTAAAAATTGGACAAAATAAAATATAAATAATTTGATTTTAGATTAGACTTGATTATTGAAAACTAATTAAATAAGACAAAATATAAGCTATTTTAACATAATAGAATAAACTATTGTTTCATATTTTTAATCTAAAATTAAATTATTAATATATTTTGAATTAATAGTATCAGTTATATTTTTAATGTGAATAATATCCAATTAATATTTAAAAGAGAAGTTGAAATGAGACAAAATAAAATTTATAAATTATATTTTATATATAAGTTGTATGTTGAAATTTAATTAAATAAGACAATATATAAGTTATTTTAATTATGCGAAAGATTAGAATAAAAAGAAGAAATCCATATTTTTAATCCAAAGTCATATATTTAATGGTTGTTTTTGAATGTGATTAAGGATCATATTTCACCTTCTCTAAAAAATAATTAAATAAAAAGATAAATTGAAATTAGATTTGAATTCTATTTAATGTTTAAGATTTGACTTGTTTGCTGAAAACTAATTATATGAGACAAAATGTAGGTTATTTTAATTATGTTAATTATAAATCACAACAAAATGAAGTAGTTGTTCTGTCAATAAACATTAATTATTAAATAATAGTTATAAAAGTTCAAACTATTTTAATTAATTGTGTTCTTATTTTTACTATTTTTTTACTCCATTTTATTATGATCATAATTATTTTATTCTATTAGATGATTAAAATTACTTATATTTGTCTTATTCATTTAAGTAGTTTTTAATATACAAGTCAAATCTTAACTAAAATTTGTATATTTTATTTTGTCTAATTTCAAACTATCATTTTTTCCCCTTTTTTGTCTTATTTTTGTGGATATTTTACTTTTATATTCTACTTTTATTAAAAAAAATTCATTATAACCTGCATTAAAATTTATATCTTATTTTTATTAACAATTTTCTTTTTTGCAGAAAAGTTAGCCACTTTATATATTAGGTTGAATTCATTTTTTTTTGGGTCTTATATATTGAATTAACTTTAATAAGATATTATTCTTATTTTGATACATTTTAAAATTACTTGAAACCGCTTAATACGTCAAAGAATCAAATCTACTATTTACTAATATACTTTTTATAGTATTAAATGAATATTTTATTTTAGTACGTGACACAATGATAATGACGAAAACTTTAAGAAAAAAAATGATAATGACAAAAATATCCAGGCAGGTTTACTTTGTGAAGCTGATTTTGTCAAGTAGCAGCACAAATCAAAAGAAACATGCTTAATGGATGAAGGGTTAAGAATCCATCTACTTTAAAAAAACCATAAACCATGACCCACCCCTAAATCATGGAACAAAAAGGAGGATATTATTGTAAAAACAGCCGTCAATCAATAGAATAATGATGAAGAGTCCCGGAAACGTAGTAAGGGCAAGACCGTAATTTAAAATATAAAACTTCTTTGCGCTTCTCACGGTCACGGACGTCTCTTAAAACAAACCCTCGCCCCACACGCTAACCCTATAAATACACTATCACCTCACAAATCCCAAACACAAACAACGCAGCGCAGCCCTGTGATTTCGATCTTTTCTTTCTTATTATAATCTTTAACTTTAGATCGTTCTTTTCTAGGGTTTCGTTTCTCTCCGCGCTTTCCCTTCTCCCAAGTTCCCACTCGTATCTGTAAGGTTTTTTCTTTTTCTTTTTATTTCTTGTTCTTTTTTCGATTTGTTTTTCGTTTTACCTTTTCTGATTTTATTTTTTTTTGTTTTCGATTTTTGTAGATTTCATTCGATTTGATCTCGGTGGGTTGAAGGTATTGAAAGCTGCGGCATTTTATAATTTGATCTTATCAAATCAGGTACCTTTCTTTCTTCAGATTTTTCGATTTTTTTAATGTTGAAATTTGCGTGTTCCTATTGGATCTTATGACCTTGTTTCTTTGTTTATTTTTATTTGTTTTAGAGGATTAATTGTTTTATTGAACGTGATTTTTTAAATCTATTTTTAATCGGTTCAAATTATTTTTCGTTATGATTATTGTTTTCCGTTTTTAAATTCAAATTTCATTCCAGTTGCTGAGTACTTTATATACGCTATTAAAGTCATGTATTTGCATGTGTCTGTATTTGATAACCGATTGTCATATGTCCATGTCTAATTGATTAAATGGGTCCTACCACTGGATTGTTCGTTGGGATTTTGTTTCCAGCCTTTAATCATTATTGTTTGACGTTTTATTGCTTTTTAGTTTTATAAAGGTTCATCCGTACTTTTTATTTGTTGTATTGATTTTATTAGCAAAATTGAGCTTTGATAGAAATTTGATTTGATTTTTACTATATAATAGTTATTATTCTATTATTCTATTTTTCTATTTTTCTATATGTTTATTTTTTTGGACGATGGAAGTAATACTTTTGAAACATGAATATGATTATTTATTTTACAAACAATTATTTTGTTCCACGGGTTTGTAAATGTGTGTTGAAACCCCTGATTGTTGCTTTATGCCATTTTGTTGTTAATTGATTTTTTTCCGTTTAATGTATTTTGGTTTTTTTACAGTTCTGATTTCTAATGTGTCTGCTGAATTTATGATTACAGGACTGAATGAGCTAATGGAGTCTAAAGGAGGTAAAAAGAAGTCTAGTAGTAGTAGTAGTAATTCATCATCATCATTATTCTACGAAGCCCCCCTCGGATACAGCATTGAAGACATTCGTCCTAACGGTGGAATCAAGAAATTCAGATCAGCTGCTTACTCCAACGTAAGTATTATTTCCTCTGAATAGGATGTTAATAGTTCATTTTGACATAGTTAATTGTTATGTCTCTAATTGTATTTGAATATTTATTGAATTAAAAATTAATTCCTGTTTATTTTTTGCAATTCTTATGCAGTGTGCTCGCAAGCCATCCTGATATTCCCTACTGATATTCCGTCCCGTGCATGCAAGCATTTTTTTATTAGCTTTTTTAGTTTTTGTCTAGTTTTATTCACTACTCTCCTTCAAACAACATCTTTCCAAACCCTCTCTTTGCGATTGTACTCTTTGTTTATCTCCTTGTATTTTCTTTATTTCTTTCTGTTTGAACTGTGGCCATGGCAGTTTCTGCAATTGGTTTCGAAGGTTTCGAAAAGAGGTTGGAAATATGCTTTTCCGATCCAGGACTTTTTTCTGACCCTCAGGGTAGGGGTTTAAGATCTCTCACAAAATCTCAATTGGATGAAATTCTTGCACCGGCGGAATGCACCATTGTTTCTTCCCTAGCCAACGACGATGTTGACTCCTATGTTCTGTCTGAGTCCAGCCTTTTTGTTTATGCCTACAAGATCATTATCAAAACCTGTGGTACTACCAAGTTACTGCTTTCAATCCCACCCATACTGAAATTGGCCGAGTCCATTTCTCTCAAAGTTCGATCTGTTAGGTACTCTCGCGGTAGTTTCATTTTTCCTGGAGCTCAGTCCTATCCTCATCGCCACTTTTCGGAGGAAGTAGCTGTCCTTGATGGTTACTTTGGGAAGCTTGGATCAGGCAGTATGGCTTATATTATGGGCGGTTCCAACGAAGCACAAAATTGGCATGTTTACTCTGCCTCTGCAGATTCCGTGAGCCCAATTGACTCTGTCTACACTTTAGAGATGTGCATGACTGGCCTAGACAGAGAGAAAGCTTTGGTTTTCTTCAAAGAACAATCAGGTTCAGCTGCCAAGATGACTGTTAACTCTGGCATCAGAAAGATTCTTCCAAATTCTGAAATTTGCGACTTCGATTTTGAACCCTGTGGTTATTCAATGAATTCTGTTGAGGGAGCTGCTGTTTCTACCATTCATGTTACTCCTGAAGATGGTTTCAGCTATGCAAGCTTTGAGACTGTGGGATACAATTTGAAAACAATGAATCTGAACGAATTGGTGGTGAGAGTGCTTGATTGTTTCGAACCAACTGAGTTTTCTGTAGCTGTTCATGTGGACAACGCAAGCAAATCATTTGAACAGGGCTGTTTGCTGGATGTTAAGGGATACTGTCGTGAAGAGAGGAGCCACGAAGGACTTGGAATGGGTGGTTCTGTTGTCTACCAAAAATTTGTTAAGACTTCTGACTGTGGCTCGCCTAGATCAACTCTCAAATGCTGGAAGGATGAAGATGAAGAAGAGTAGCTTGTCTTTGTCTTGTGTTTCTGTCTTCGTCTTGTGTTTCTGTCTTTGTCGTCTGTTTCTGTCTTTGTCGTCTGTTTCTGTTGAATAAGTGTTTTGCCTTGTTTGGCTGAACTCATCGTTTTAGTTTGTTTTCTTTTTTTAGTCATTTACTGTTTATGTGTGGGAGGTTTATCCAACCTTCATTGTTATTTTCGTTTGAACTTTCAATTGAATTAAAAGCATGTTCTGGGAATCAATTGACGACTGATATATATATATATATATTATGATAATTATATTTTTCATTGTTTATCATCTACAAAATCTAGTTACAATTTTCAAACATCATTTTTCAATAAATGTTTTTTTTAGTATATCACGAAACTGACGCGGAAGGAGGCTAATCCCCATGAGCATTTGCTTCCGTTGGAATGTAATGATGTCGATCATTGGCTGGAACAAACAGCAACGTGTCAAACGAAGACAAACTCAATGGTCCTTCTAAGAGAGATATTGGCTCTAATTACCATACATCAACAAAATAGTGTAACATCAATTAATTAACTAAATAGCTACTCAATGGTCAAATCGCCCTGCAATGCAACAAGCTACTTCTGTCTGATGGCTGTAAATAAATGCAAATATGAATATTTAGAGCGATGAATATATGGTTTTATTAATTATAAAGGAGTTCTATTTGCACAACTGGTGTTGCTCTGGGAAGATGAAGAAGCCGCATGAAACCTAGTATATTCTCTGATTCATTATAATTATTAGAATTTTTCAATAAAAAGGGGAACAATCAAAGTAAAAACTTTCATGTTTATTTTAAATACGAGAGATTTTCGAATTTATGTTTCTCTTGAAGGACTGTAATGTAGATTTTGATGATATAGATGAGAAAGACCTCTCTTTTGGCTTGTGGTGACATAAAAAATGAGCAGGGATATCAGTGGCTTGTAATGGAACAGGGAGATATAGCCTTGTTGTGGCTAGACCACGGGTCTTGTGGGGATGGTGATAGGTGGTTCTTTTCCGGACATCCAAATGAGCCCAACAAAAGAAGAACATGGAAACTGATCCATCATCTATCAACACAATCCGAACACAAGAATAGGGGTGTACAAAAAATGTAGTTAATTGGACTGCATTCATGAACTGGAGTGCACTGCACCAGAAAAACTCAAATCAATTAAATGGTTTATGACGTGCACTATAAATATAAAAAATCCAGTTAATTAAACTTTAACAAAAAAAATCAGTTTGAGCCACTTTCAAACTTTTTTGTATTCAATATCATAAAATTATTTTTTTCATTGATCACGTCAAAAAACTAAATCCTAACCCCAAAATTCAAAATGATTGAACCCTAGCCCTAAATTTCAAAATGTTTAGCCCCAAATCAATTTGTCCTCTGCTCTCCTCGTACTCTCTCTAGTGGTGGTGGAACATCTCCGTCGTCATCTTTGACTCGATCCATCGCATCCGACGTAATCATTCTCGTATCTGTTGCAACTTCACCATCGCATTTCAACTTCTCTACCATATTTTTACTCGTTATCATTTCTCGTTTCTATTCCATTTTTCATTTTCATGAATTGCATATCAGACATACTCATTTATTGCCCATTCTTCATTTTAGTGAGTTGGGGTTTTCATTTTCTTATGATGTAGGATTTTTCCTTCTAATTTAATGTTTTGTGTGTTTAGTTTGTATGATTGCTCGTGAAGGAATTATTTGAGTTATTGAAATATAGGTGGTTTTGTTGGTTGTTTTTGCTTGTTTCTTGTGTGTGTGACTAGTTATGATAATTGTTTAGTAATGATGTTAGATTAGTGCATGCTTGGTATCACGGTAGGTTTGTCAAAATAACATTACATAGAGCTGTGTGAATGAAAAGAAATCGGGATTTAGGAAATGATTAGAGAAAAGAGACAAGTCAGTTGATATAGTAATTTAGGAAATAAGGCTAATAGAAAAGATGTTAAGTATGAGTATGGTCATTAATTATGTTTTGCTAATTATGTTTTTATTAGTACTAGAGCTTAAATTAATCAACAGTCTTGTATTCTTTTGTGCTAAATTTATGAAACTCACTATTGCTGGATGGAATAGGACTGCTGGTTTACAATCAATTCTATATTTTCGCTATCACATGTGTAGTCTGTACGTTGTTAATAATCCTTGCTGCTAGTTTACAATCAATACTATCATTTTAAACCAATGTCCTTATTTGTATGCCTTGAATATCTGTTTTGTTTGTGGTATGTGTAATATGGAATTTTATCCAGATCCTTCATTTATAATAATTTAATTACTTCATGAGAACTGACTTTCAAGGCTTGCTCCTCCACAACATGGCTGGTCATGCTCTACTCATGAACTAATAATGAGATTTGCAAGTTGAAAGACTATCAATGTCATTTGATTCTTCAAACAACACCACATAGCCAAATTTTCATGTCATTGAGAAAATGATTTTCTCAATGACTGCAACATCGTCCAGTTTTTCTCCATTAATACGCATCTTGTTTGCAATCGATAGTGTTCTTGAAAATAATCATTGCTCGACTCTTCTTCCTTCATGTGAAGAATTTCAAACACTTCTTCTTCATCAAATTCCAAATGTCTTTAGCAGTGTCCTTCTTTAGGATGGTCTCTAGTATGACACAATAACAAATAATCATTTGCCTTCAAATCCTTCAATCTCTTATCTTCAAATGTCTTTCTCTGTGCTTCTATTTAAAAAGTTTTACTGGTGCGTTCAGTGAAACTAGTTTCAAATAGACTCCAATACTCCTTAGATTGCAAGAAATTTTTCATCAACATACTCCAATGATCACAGTGACCGTCGAAGCGTGGAATAGCATGCTGCACAAAACTCAACAAATTTGTCAATTGAATTTGTTCTTCAAACTAACACATTAACTCTAAATTCTATAAACATTTATCTTTTGATTAAAAGCTTTGCTTACGAGATGGCTTTTGAGTAAAGCAACTCTACCTTTTGCTTCAGGACTTTTTTTAGGCTGTACTTGAGCAACATAGAATATGTAGTGTGACTTGTTTTGGAGAAGCCCCCCTGCACCCTTGCCATCTCTTGTATTGATATTTATCAGTATTATTGATGGTTGAAGAAATTTTGTTGTGATCTTTCTTTAATTATTTTCAGGAAGCATTTTTATGTTATGTTGGATATTGGTTGTATTGTTACATGCAAAAACAGTAAATCAATGTTGTGTTGTAACAATAAGCTCAAATTAATTCCATTGCAAATAACTTTTGTTTGATTACCAATTTTTTTAGAGTAGTTGATGAGTCAGATCATTGTTATTAGTTTGTTTGATTATCAAAATTGTTTGGTTATTTCTTTACTTCTGTCTTGAAATAACTTTTGACATGCATCTCTTGTCAATTTTTTCAGTAGAACGTCAACATAGATCATCATGATAACATTGTAGACTCTGAGATTGAAGGAAGTTTTGATTCTATTCCTCCTCCTTCAGTTTCAAACACTGCTATGTTGGCGCCTAAGCGTAAAAATTAGTCGGAAGTGTCACGACCCGAAATTTAAATGTCGTGACCGGCGCACAAGCTATTCTCCTAGCCTAGCAAGTCTATCAACTAATTAACAATTAAACAACTAAACCGTTCTCTAATCATTTCAAATATATATATATATATATATACTTTTTTCTCGAAATTTCGACAGAGTATCCTCTGTAAATTCAACATTTCCAAATTTATAGAATCCCTGTTTAACTTTCAATTCTGTCACACTTTAAATAACATAACCTAATTTCTTAATACACTTCCCAAAAAAAAAAAGTAGACTTTCTAGATTCCAAAATAGCTGCAATTTACATCAGACTCAACAGAAATTACAAAACATGGTCATCGATCAAAGAGACCTACAAAAAATAAATATGTTGAGACTTGAATCTAATAACATATTTCTACTTGGCTGCCTGCGAATCTGAAAAAAAAAAAAAAAAACAACAAAAGGGGTAAGTCACAAAGACTTAGTGATGAGACAACAACCACCACCACCACCATCAATTAGAAGGGAAACACAAAAAGGCACGAATAACTGCTTTACAATCGGGCGACAATTATGTTAAACAATATTACGTTAAAAATCTAGAAAAAATTCTAAATTTAAATATATACACATATATAGTCATTAAACTTATAATTTAACTGTTCGAACAGAAATATTAAAAATGCAGTTAATAACGAAGTTAAATCAAAATGAACAACTTTAAAATCATCATAAAAATCAAACAAGTAACAATATAAATTTTTTAGAACCAAGAGGCGGCTTCATCTCATTGATAGCCCTTTCCTCCTAAGGGTGGCCTTTCCCTTATGGGCGACTCCATCTAACGGATATCCCTCTCTTCTCAATTCCAGAACGCATCATCATGAATCAATTAGGGAGCTTACATCTCGTTGATAACCCTCTCCCCCTACGAATGGCATTTTTCATAGGGGCAGCTCCATCTAACGGGTAACTCTCCCTAATCAAAACGAGGTAACTAGGTGCACCTAACGCAGTTAATGATCTAATAATTATAACAACGATTTCCCAAAACACGTATTTAAAATTATTTCATCGTAATTCATGGAAAACATATTCAATCACATAGCAATTCAATATTTAAATACTTTAATTCATACGTAAATCAAACTAATAACATATTATATAACAAAGACCATTAAATTAAATAATTGACGAAATTGAGATAAATTTCAAAGGTTGTGTTCCCCAAATTTTTCAATAATCACTTTAATATAGAAAATAAGAAAAATAATAATAATAACATTATAAAAAATATAAGACGATGACCGTCGTCAACTTACAGCTATGGAGAATCGTCTAAGTTTGCTCTCCAATAACTCTCAGAGTAGCCGGTAGGATCTCAGCTGACAAATCTGAGTATCAAAAATATTTTCAAGACTTTAGTAAAATTATTCTAAAGTTTAGCTAACTCTAGGAAATCATAAAAATCAGTTAAATATACTCTAAGCACAAAAATAAGATTTTTAAACAAAACTACATTTTTCTATGAATTCATACTAGGATTAGAGTTGTGTATTTACCTCATAGAGTTTCAATAAACAACTCTCAAGAAATGGTTACCCTTCTTCTTCCTTAGAGCACAACCCTAATCCAAAAATTATACCCAAGCACTTGTATACCTTCCTAAGGGTTTAAAATTTTAAGGAGGCTAGCTTGGCTTTAAGTGAGATGAAGAAGAGGAAAAGAAAGGAAAAAATAAATGAAAAATGGGGGTGAGGGTGGAGTAGCTGAGAGGGAGAGAAGAAGAAGGGGGAAAAGTGGGATGGAAAAAAGTGGGGGGAAAGTTGGTTTTTTTAATTAATAATATATTAAAAATAAATAAATAAAACAAAATAAATAAACGAAACAAAGCGTTTCAGGAAGCATGGAATCATTTTACCCCACAATAAGGCAAAAAAGATCAACAATATGCAATTATTGTGGTCGCACGATCCAGTACAATAGTAGAACAAGCACAATGCAAACCCATTTGACAAGATGTGAAGATTATCGAAAAAATATGGCGAATAGGGAGCATGAATTAGCTTCATGTTCAATGGCAAGTAGGAAAGTTGTTAGTTCATCCCCTTCTTTTCCTAAATTTGACCAAGAAGTAAGTCGAATTGACTTGATGAACATGTTTGTAGCCATGAAAATCCCATTTTGACAAGTGGAACATTCATATTTTCATAAGTTTGCTAATGGTTTACAACCAAGGTTTAAATTTCCATCATGCACTACACTAGCACGTGATATTTTAAAGCAATGGGACACACAAAAAACAAGGCTGAAGAATATTTTGTCACAACATTGTCATCGAGTATGTCTCACCACCGACACATGGACATCCACCCAAGACTTTAATCACATGTGTCTCACCGCTCATTTCATTGATAACAATTGGAAGTTGCAAAAGAGGATTTTAAATTTTCTTCAAGTCACTAACTACACGGAAGAAATAATGGCCAAAACGGTTAAACAATGCTTGAATGGTTGGGAGTTAGGTCGTGTGCTTAGTGTGACAGTGGATAACGCCTCCTCAAATGATGTTGGAATTCAACATCTCAAAAGATGGCTTCTATCGCTGAATGGTCTAGTTTTGAACGGAGAGTACCTTCACACGCGATGTTATGTGCATGTATTAAATCTTATTGTGAAGGATGAAATGAACTTAATAAATGATTCTATTTTGAGAATTCGTGGAGCTGTGAAGTATGTTAGATGTTCTCCTTCGAGGTTTTCTAGATTTAAGTAATGTATTGGTCCTGATTTAAATTATAAAGGTGATGTTGGATTAGATTGTGAGACTCGGTGGAACTCAACATACGCAATGTTGAATGCTTCTTTGAAACATGAGAAGACCTTTACAGAGTTTGAATTCAAATACCAGAAATATGTTAATGAAGTGAATAAGGAAAAATGTGTGCCTACACCTAAAGATTGAGAGCATGTTGCCTTAATTCTTCCATTCCTGAAGTTATTTAATGAAGCTACACTACACATTTCAAGATCTTCTTATTTAACAAGCAACTTGTATATGTTTGAGGTATTCGGTGTAGGGATGAAAATTGCTGAAATGTGTAATAATGAAGATGAAAAAGCCAAGTCAATGGCTAAAAAGATGAAGGCGAAATACGAAAAATATTGGAGAGATCCTACTTGCCTGAATATGTTGTTGTTGATTGCTATGGTTTTAGACCCTCAACGAAAAGTAAAGCTTGTGATATGGATGGCAAAAAATATTGACACTAGTAATGACACCACTTCTTTGAAAGAAAAGTTAGATTCATGTTTGAAGTCTACCTATGAGGAGTATTCTGGTAGGGTGGTGTCTCATATAGGTAATTCTTCTAATTTGTCAGGTGCTTTTAATGAAGTTGGTGATCCTTATGATTGTTCTGAATTCTACAAATCAGACGAGTGCAGTACACCATAATCTGAATTAGGAGAGTATTTGGATGAACGTTTAGAAAAACCTTGTCCGAATTTTGATTTACTTAGATGGTGGAAGGTGAACGCAAGTCGATTTCCTATACTTGCAAGAATTGCAACATTTGTGCTGGCTATACCTATATTCACTGTAGCCTCTAAATCTGCTTTCATTACTGGAGGAAGAGTACTTGATCCTTATTGTAGCTCTTTGACACCGAAAACTGTGGAAACCCTTATTTGTACCCAAGATTGGCTAGATGAAACATCTTTATAATTTATTACTAGTGATGATCTTGAAAATCTTGAACAAATTGAGTAAGGTAAGATACATAAAGATGTATTTAACATTGTGTTATTACTTATTATATTATTACTTGATACATAATGAAATGTCTTTTTTGTTTTTGTTTTGTAGAAATACTTTCTTCCTAAGATGCCGCAAGTTGTTCGACCTTTGTTACACTTGTTATATTTCTTTTTAACAGACAAAGAACAAATGTGAATGTGACTAGAGCTAAGTATGAATTATTATGTTCATTTTGTTAAATTGCTTCCAACTTTTAAGTTGGTTGAAACTAAGTTTGTTTTTCACTTTTTTTTTGCAGATATTGTCTTTGGATATTAAGAAATGCATCTACTTTAATTAACAATGACTCTGTTTGGAGAAATGTTGTTCTTGATGTTAAGAGAAGAGACTGTTATCACAATGTTGAGGAAGATAAGAAATTGGCTGTGGTTATTGAAGATGTCTTGGTTGAGATTGAACTACTTGAAGAGTCTGAGTCTCGATTTAAGAAACTAAGTTTAGATGGCAGATCAAAAACATCAACAGTTCCTTTAGGTGATTGATTGGATGTGTCGAACTAATTTGATCTATTACAATCTTTTTGGTGGTGAATTATTTGTTCTAGCTCATGATTGTCCCTGCATCGACATTGACATTGCAACGACTATTTCGACTACATTTGTCACATTGCAAAACAATTTCAATTCTTCAATTATTGTTCGAATGATTGAATGATTTATGTCTTATTTTTAAAATTTATCATTTGAGAATTGAAACTTAATTGTAGTTTACATTATCAAAAAAGGGAGATGTGTTTTTGAAATTTATCATTTAATACTTCACTATTTATTGACTCAGAATCACTTAAAAATAAGTTTTTGTTATAAATAATACAATTAAACTGGTTTTAGAACCATTTTTTTATTTATAAAAATCACTTAAAACTGATTTTAAAATAATCTTTTAAAAAAATCACTGAAAAACCAATTTTAAACAATTCAGTAAAAACTTGTACGAATTAGTTTTAATAAAAATCGGTTTCAAACTGTTTCAAACATATTAAACCAGTTTATAATTATAAACCTATTTTAAACTAGTTTAGAACTGACCTGTAACTGATTCAAAAAATAATCGATCTTTTTAAAAGTGATTTTTAAAAACTGTTGCACTATTAATATGATGCAATTCAGTTTGATTTTTGGACCACGGACAACTAAGAATGTAATCTTAGAACATCTGAATGACATTTTGACACCAAATGAGAAGATAGGGGGAGTCTCACAGTAAGATTCTCAACTCTCACTAGACAAATCGATTATGGAAAGTTGTGGCCTACTTGATTACGGGTTTGAAGGTTCGTTTGGTAAATGGACACAGTCAGAAGTCTTGTGCTTGTATGCGCCCAGAGTTTCTTCAATCGCTAAAAGAAAAAAAAATGTTTGTGCAATTTCAGGGATTTGATGGAGATGCATCATAGATATAGAGAGGGTCTTTTGAAACTTGATGATGACGATGATGAAAGTTTTTCTTATACATAATTAGGAAAGATAAACACTTGAATAACAAAAATATCATTCAATCTCATTGCAACACGTACTGATTTTAATAAAAGATAATAATAATAACAGGTTCAAAGATTTTAGACAAGTCAAAGTGGCACTAGAGGTACTAAAAGAATCGAAAAATGTTTGGTGTACAACTACAAGAATGTATACACCTTGAAATATAATAAAAAAATAGAGTAATGTTATAGATGGAATAAAAAAAGAGTCATAAATTTAGATGGCAGCCTATTATTTAAAATGTTTTTATTGGATAGAGGATAATCACTTAGTGATATAAATTTTTAGTGGACAACTTCAAAAATTTCAATTGAAAAAATAGATTATCTTTAAGATGCAAAGGCAACAATAGTGGTGGGTACGCAGAGGCATCTATTTTAATCTAATGATTCATAAATGTTCCTCTCACACTAACATATCATAAATTTCATTTTAATACCCACTCTTCATACATTCAATTCCAACTCCCAACTTAGATTACACAAGTTTTTTTTCTTCCCTTTCTTAGTGTGAAAATTTGAGAGAATAACATGGGTATTTTTTCTCGATGAGTGTTCATGATGTAGGAGTTTGTGGAATCAAATTCTACATTTAGTAAGAGAAAAAATTGGATCCTTTATGTAATAAAGTGAGCTATTTTTGAGGATTTGGTGAGTCGAAAAGAATATTCTTCATGTTTTTGATTTTTGAGTGGTTTTTGAAGGTTTAGAATTTCATATTTTAATTCATTTTTAAGGATATTAGTAATTATTCATATCAATTGTTAAAAAGAAAAAAGTATCATACATTTTGCATGAGAACGAATGTACACTACATGTGACGATGATATACTAGAAGTAGTATAAATTTCGGTGTTTTTCTTTTTATTTCTTCTCTTTTAATTTCAGTATAGTTGATTATTCATAGATTATTGTATTTAGTTGAGATTTACGGATTCGGTAAAATTTGCTCTATGTTAAAAGTATGTTTTTGCAATTTGGGTGATATTGAATTGTGTTAAAATCTGAATTATTTTAATTGCGCAAGATTTTTAGTTTTAGGATTTGATATTAATTCTTGATTTTTTCAATTAATTAAAGTATGATTGAAGCAATTATAATTTAATCAATTGACTTGTTTTGAAACATCTTTTTCTGGTCTTAGACTTATATTTTTTTAATTATAAAATTAGGAACAAATATAATAACACGATTCACACCGAAAAAAGCTACCCAATATAATCCCAAAAATCCATAACCATGACATTGTTTTAACGACCTATACTATAATATTATGTGTACTATGTATAGTTTTGTTCAAAATGCCCCTATTTGAAAGTCTAATCTTCTTTAAGAGGATAAAAAAAAATTCAAATGTAATTCCAGAATCTAAGAGGGCGTTTAATATAATTTCGTTCGATTTAGATGTTGTATAAATCATCTTTTTATCTCCAGTCTAGTTAGAGATGGAATTGTTATAGATAAACTAAAAAGTTATTGAACTTATTTGGATAACAAGAAAGTTTAGTATGATTGTAGAGCGAAAAATATCATATATCTGCATTAATATAAAATAAATTTTAGAATCTCTAATCGTAAAATGATATCAAATAAAATTTTAAATGTATTGTTATAAATTTTAAATATTCTGTTATAAGTGTAAATCAATATACAATTATAAATGTTTTTGTTTTGTTTTAGCCTACTAATTTTCATGAGAATAAAGCACCAATAAATAAGAGTTTAATCGGAAGAAATATTGTTGAGTTAGTATATTTCTACTTAAAAGTTATTGATTTTATCTTGATACATCGATTCGATACAATTGAAATTTATATCTTGTAGGACATACAACTCTAAATTTTACTTTAATAAATTTACATACACTGGAAAATAATCAAAATATTATAATAATTATCTACACCTAAAGTGATTTATCGACCCATGCAAGAATCTATATATCACGTTTTGTTTAAATTAGGAGCCGGTGATATCTGTCAACAAGTCATGTGGCTGTAGTTTAGTGGTGAGAATTCCACGTTGTGGCCGTGGAGACCTGGGCTCGAATCCCAGCAGCCACATTAATTTTTGACTTTGTATTTTTCATTAATAAAAAATGTGTTTTAATTCATAACACTATTAATGCACAAAACATAAGCCATATCTCCCTTCGTGCGCCTATCTGTCTCTTAGCCGTGCCTCTGCCGCTGCCGCTCCACTATAGCACTACTCCACCGCAATACCGCTACAACACTGCAACACCGCTACTCCACTGTACCACTGCCACTTCCTACTCTACCAACACTGATATAGGTATTTGTTTAGGCAATTTATTGTTTTTTGTTCTTACAAATTCTTGTTGATTTGTCAAATCTTTTGCAACATTTTATCATGTCTTTTTTATTTATATTCTTCTTCTCCTCTAATTCTCATTATAGCCACATGTTTACTGGTTTTTTTTCCTTTTTCTTTCTATTTATCGTTTTTCGTCTTTTTGTTACATGTTCTTTGTTTTTTTAACATTTCGTATTTTTATTCTTACATCTTGTTTTTTTATTATGATTTTAAAATATTTTTTTAACAAGGATAGTAATATTAACATGACGACTCCACTCATTCTTAGATGAAATGAATGTGTCATCAAATCCATTAGTTGATTGTGTAGATAAATGAGTGAATAATATTTATAAAAAAATGTGCAAGAAAGTAATGTCGATAGTCAACCACACTTGGCAATTGAGTTTGAATCTGAGCCGATGACTTATGAATTTTATAATGAATACAAAAAGAATTCGATTTGGTATTTGTCGAGAATATGCAAATAAAAAAAAAGATGGCATTTTGACTTCAAGAAGATTCTTATGCTTCAAAGAGGGTATTCGAGGTGTTGACAAACGAGGTCACCCAATAAGGGAGCCTATAGAAGAAACTAGAACAAGATGTACATCTCATGTTGTTATTTCCCTTGATCACAAGATTGAGAAATATAAAGTTGTTGACCTCATAGCTCAACATCATCACCCTCTTCAGCCGCCAGAGTATGTTCATATGATTCACTCTCATTGACACATATCTAAGGCACAAACATCACAAATTGTATTAGAAGATGAATTTGGATTGAGACCAAAAGATTTTCATGAATATATGTTCACACAAGTCGGTGGAATATAGACTGTTGGTTTTACAAGATGAGACCTTAAGAATTATTTCCGAACCAAAAGGAAATAGTCACTAAAGTA
This sequence comes from Cicer arietinum, assembly GCF_000331145.2. NCBI lineage: Eukaryota > Viridiplantae > Streptophyta > Magnoliopsida > Fabales > Fabaceae > Cicer > Cicer arietinum. Next base: position 15,879,654 of record NC_021161.2, on the reverse strand, counting down.
TAGTGACGTGGATGTATTATTGATGTATTTTAAACAAGAAAGTGAAAATCTGATAGCGTTTCAGCAAGTGTACTGAATCGTTGCAAGTAATAATAAAACGGTAGTACCGAGTGTCGAACTCAAGAATTGCATTTTACTATTGAATTATATTTAATTACTAAACTTGAACAAAAAGTTCACAAATTGATTGAAATGGTATTTAAAATTAACAACTATAATAAAATTGATCCTTTATAATGAGAAAAATGTCAGGGATGAGTTTCACTTCGAATCAAACCTTGGTGTCTAGTTTTATCGTAGTTATTGAATTCCTTTATTGAATTATTACCGAATTCTCTTTATTATTCTTGCCCTAATGTCTTAGTGACATAACCTTTCATTCCAAAGTAACCCCTAATTCCTTAGTGGATTTAAGATTAGAATCAAGTCTTACCGTGCAAGAATTCTCTTTTTAAACTATTGCCTTTGCAACTAATTTAATTGATTTTATTACGTGCATCTATCCACAGACTACAAATTCATAAATTTCTCATCTCAAGCATTTGTAAAGTCCACTCCCGTTTCAAAATACGAATCGTATAACATTTTAATGTTGATAAAGCAATAAAAAGCATTAATCACATAAATGAGAAAAATAATTCAATAAACTCATTCATATAAATAGAAATCAAATTAGAAAAATAAGGATTTCATCTTGTTACACTCATCCCTAACAAATAGGGTTTTGTTACTCATGACAGAGATAGAAAAGATAGAGACTAGAGAGGAATTACAAGAAAGATTCATGAATGATTCTTGATAAAACTGCTCAAATGGTGTTAGAAACGGCCGTCTTTGAGTTTCTATGCTAAGTCACAAGTCTCCCCACTTCCCAATAGTAAAAAAGATGCATAGAAAGTGAAAAAAAAATGCATTTTAATGAATGTTGATGCGCGTCGCGTGTCCCAAGCGTAGGATTTGCGCTCCGAGCGCGCCTGGACAGTGTCACTGGTCTGGAAATGCGCCTCAAGCGCATCTGTTGCGCTTCAGACGCACAACTTGTTCTGATTAACGTTTTCTGCATTTTTCTCCTCTTTTGGATCTGAATCTGGCTCTGGTGTCTTCATGAAAGTTGTAGCTATGCGTCTTAGCTTTCATTTGCACTTGGTTTGACTCCAATTGGACATATACAACTCCAAATATGGCTGAAATACTTCACATAGTGCATGTTGATTTCTCACCAATAATCAACACTGCAATAAAACAAAGTAACAACGCAAAACTCTGAAAAATCTCTACTTAATCAAAGAAATAATAACATAAATATTTCATTAAATCAAAGAACTAAAATCAACAAAATATATCAAATAACTCCTTAAATTAACTAATGGTTAAAGATAAATAGGACTAAAATCAATGAAAAATATGCGCATGATGAAGAGTCATCAAAATCCCTCATTCTTTTATAAATTTCAAGTGGATGGCGAAGAGCAAGTAACAAATATATTTTGGGTAATCATTTCAGAATTAAGGATACGACTAAGTCCAATTCAATTTTTTTCTCAATCTATCAGAGTTTTTGTCTTTCCATCAGAGTTTTTGAATTTTCTCCATCAGAATCATTGACTTGATTGTTGGAGTCAGATGTTGTGTTGCTTGAATAATCAAAGTCATATGTAAAGCTGTATGACTTAGGATTAGTGACATGGGCAACTTCACCTTTGTTTCTTTATCATAATTATCATAACTTTAGAGTGTGCTATGTTACATATCAAAGGAAGAACTTTAGTACGAGTTGCAGTCTTCAGAGTCAACGAAATATGTGCTTCAGATGCAGACTCGGACAATTACTCATAATTCAGAGGCATGCTAAAAAATATTGTTCATTAGAGACATGATTAAGTTACTGTTATTCAGAGGGACGTTGAAGTTAATGTTTATCAGAGGCATGTTGAAGTTACTGTTCTTTAGAGGCATACTGTAGTTCTTGTTTATCAAAGACATGTTGAAATTACTGTTCATCAGAGGCATGTTGAATTTATTGTTCATTAGAGGAATGTTGAATCTTCAAAGGCTTACTAGATCTTCAGAAGAAGACGCAGAAACTGACTCATCAAAGGCATGCAAATAAGAAGTACGCTTCAATATTTAAAGGCAAACGCATAAACCGTTGAACTACTAGAAGCAAACCATTAGAGATAGATGCACGAACTTTTCCAATGCATTGGTTTGACTTATTTGATTTCGTTTTCTTTGACCTTTTCAGTTCCTCCAGTGATGGTATTCTCTAGTGATATCCTCTGATGGTGCTATCCTCTGGTGACTTTCTTTAGCAGTATCCTCTGATGATGGTTCCATTGGTCACTTCCTCTGGTGATATCATCTGGTGATTTTCTTTGGCGGTATCCTTTGGTTGTTTCCTCCAATTTTTCTATTTTAATTTCTGCATAATTAGTGAAGTTTTAGTGCAATAAATTATTCTCACAAAGTCATTTTGTTAGCATCAAAACCACATAGAGAAATTGTTCCTGGAATCAACTTGGTTCCAACAATCTTCGCTTTTTGATGATGATAAAACTATATTTTTTATAACAATTTTTCTTTTAGTACTTGACTCCCCATAAATCCAAGTTTTTTTTTCATTATCACCCCACAATGCATAATTGTTGTCAATATTTTTCTCCCTCTTTATTTATTTATTTTTAAATTGCCCTTTTTTAAATATAATGATCATAACTTAAGAAAATAGCCTTATATGAACATAACATAAAAATGATCCTACTATGAATCTAAACTGCTCTAAGTTTGGTACAACATTATTCAGGTATAATGGTAAGGTTTACATTCATTCTAATGAAGTAAAATACATATTCAACTATTGATTTGGGGAATATGTCAATCCATTGGTGTTTAGTATCTACAAACTGGATATTAAGTACTCTTTTATGAGCGAAGTCCCTAATGAAGTGATATTTGATTTCTATGTGTTTGGATCTAGAATGTTGGATTAAGTTCTTGGTTAGGAAAATGGCAGAAGTGTTGTCACATAATATGAGTGTTACTCTCAAAATCTTTTAATCTTTTAGTTGATGTTTCATCCATAGTAATTGAGAACTGAAACCAGCTCCTGAAATGAACTCAACTTCTGTTATTGAGATTGCAATTGTGCTTTGCCTCTTACTTCACCATGAGATTAAATTTTCACCAAGAAATGTGCAATTTCCACTTGTGCTTTTTGTCTCAAGTTTGTCTCCAACATAATCAGCATCACAATAGCCACTTAATTTGTACTTAGGAGATTTCTTAAAGAAAGCTAAGATTCGTATTACCTTTTAAGTATTTAAGGATCCTCTAAACAATAGTTAAATGAAACTCCATTGGATCATCTTGAAATCTTGCACTCAGACACTAAACATATTATCAGGTCTAGAGGAAGTAAGGTAAAACAGTGATCCAATCAATCTCCACTATTTTAACAAAGATTTTGCTTTTGAATTTTATATCAATATCATTAGTACATGGCAAGGAATAAATAGCTCTTATCCCAGTACAAGAAGGTTCTCGAAATAGTAAAATAAAAGAACTCGAAACAGACCAGTTAAAAACAATTTGGAACCTCCACAACCAAACTGTCAAGAAAGTTCGATCAACCTTGATCATCAATCTCCAGAAAGATCAAATTGACAGATCCATATTAATAATCAATCTTCGTTTTCTGCATAGTTTCAACAGTATTCCGTTTACTTCTGCAAAGGTGTATAATCTTTCTCCAATATATTTTGGCTAGATTCAAGGCTCCAGATCGAAGTTGTAACATTAATAATTAAGTAAGAAGCTTCGAAGATCCTTAAAACTAGTAGAATCACGAACTAAGCAAGGCTGTAACAGAGACAATCAAACATATTCAAAATCATTCAAAGGCTGGATTATTTTTAATCTCAAATATTGGTTTTGGTCAAAACTGACAGAGCACTATCAACAAATCTTTTTGACCCTTATTAAATGCTTCTAAACGCCTATAAAAGGAAGGCCAATATCCAGCATTCATTAAGAAATTCAAGTGTTGTTAATTCCCATAAATCATTCACATACTTGAAGTTCTCAATTTCCTTAAAGAAGAAGCAGTTCTAAATCCTTACATCATACTGTATGATTACTTCTAATTTCTTTGTAAAGAATCGAATCTCAAACAAGAGTTAAGACATCTCATATTCTATCAAAAAACAATCTTATTGTAAAAACTCAAACTATAAGAGTTTCTTTATAGTTTTTTAGATTGTTATAAATACTATCAAGTTAGATAGGTGTTGTATTTACTTTATGGGTGGAAAGTAATAGAGATTCAAACAAATCAAGGTTGATCTGAACTAGGTGTTGTAAAACAAGAAGGTTCTATGTTTTTGAACACTTAGTGGAAAATCTCACGGTGTGAGGACTGGACGTAGTCCGAGTTCGGTGAACCAGGATATATCTTTGTGTGGTATTCTCTATCTTATCTCTTTCTTTATTAAGCTTGATTGATTAACTAAGATAAAGCACAAATCGAATTCTCTTTTTAAGCTAATCAAGAACGTTATCTGTTTTCTAATAAAAATCAAGAACGTTCACTGTTTTCTGTTTCATTAACCAAGATAATTCTTGAATTAAAACTTGAGTTTATTTCGGGAATTTTTAAATAGATATATTTACAATTCAAACCCCCATTCTTGTAAATCGACATTGTTACTTCAATTGGCATCAGAGCTCGGCCTCTAGAAAGAGTAAAAACACCTAACAAGTGCTAGAGAAAAGATCTAGAAGAATGTCGAAAGCAAAATACATTGTTGAAGGAGGATCTTCAAATAGACCACCATTCTTTGATGGATCGGATTACTACTTCTGCAGATGTTTCTAAAGTCTCAAGATACAGGGATGTGGCGAATCATTACAGATGGAGACTTCATACCAATGGTTGATCAAGATGACTCAAACTCTGCCAGGAAGAAAGAAACAGACTGGACAACTGATGATAAAACTAAGGTACTCCTAAATTCTAAAGCTCAGTTATTCTTATCATGTGCTTTAAGCAGGGAAGAAATTGAAAGAGTAGATGAATGCACAACTGCAAAAGAAGTTTGAGATACACTGTAAACTCATCATGAAAGAACAAGCCATGTCAAAGAAAAAAGGATAAACATCAGCATAAGGAAATTCGAACTGTTCGAAATGCAAGTAGGAGAAACTATTGATGAAATGTACTTAAGATTCACAACAATAGTAAATGAAATGTGTTCTCTTGGAAAAACTTACACAGTTCAAGAAAGAGTAAGAAAGATCATGAGGTGTCTTCCAATTATATGGAGATCAATGGTAACAACTATAAGCCAAGCCAAGAACCTTGAATCACTGCCTTTGGAAGAATTAATTGGAACATTAAGAGCACATGAAGTACTGCTACAAGAAGACAAACCAATCAAAAAGGGAAAGGCAATAACACTAAAAGCATCTCAAGAAAAAATGATTGCACAAATAGATGAAGAACCAGAAGAAAATGAACAAGAAGATTCTGATGAAATTGCTCTTCTTACTAGAAGAATACAGAGAATGGTGAGAAGAAGAGATCAAATCAAAAAGGGATTTCAAAACAAAACCCCAAAACAAAGGTGGACAAAAGCCAAGTCACATGCTTCGGATGTAATAAATTAGGACATTACAAAGCAGAATGTCACTCAAACAAAAATCCACCAAAACGATTTCCTTTCAAAAAGAAATCAATGATGGCAACATGGGATGATTTTGAAGAATCAAAAACTGAAGAAGAAGAAGAAGAAGAAGAAGAAGCTAACATATGCTTGATGGCAAAAACAAAGGAAGATGAGGTAATAAATTCTGAACCTTGTTATTTATGTGAACAAATGGGAAAAGAATTTGATAACCTGTTAAATGACTCAAATCTCCTTATTCAAAAATGTAGTTTCTTAAAAGAACAACTTCATAAATAAAAAGAAGAAAGTCAAGCTAAAAATAATATGCTAAAAAATATTATTCAAGTGTTAAAAGAAACGAAGAAAGAAAATGTTGAAAAACAAGAAGGTCAAGAACGTTCTACACTGAAAACGGAGAACAATCACCTTAAAAATGAAAATGAACTTCTTAAAACAGACTTAGTAAATTTCATGAAAGCCATTGAAACCTTTCATAAAATTATGGGATCTCAAATAGGAATATTTGATAAAGCTGACCTTGATTTCAATCAAACTCAATAAACAATGTTGTATGAAAATTTCTCTGTCCTAGAAAGAAAGGAAGAAAGATGCAGAAATAGATGCTCATATTGTAAAAAAAACTTGAACATCTGAAATTTTCTTGTTATTTTAGAAAAAAAAGATGAAAAGATTGAAATTAAAAGGGTGATTAAAAGAGGAGATTGTTCTATCAAACCAGTTTTAAAAAAAACTACAAAAAGGAGAACATTCTCTAGATTGTTTTCAAAACGGAGAAAGTTCCAAAACGAAAGTTGAATCTTCTCCAGAAAAACTAGAAAAAGGAGAACGATATGGAAACGTTTTCAAACCAATTTTAAAACCTTCTGAAACCCAGATTACTAAATTGTCTTCAAAATCAACAAGTAGATATTCAGCTGGTTTCAAAAACAATAAAAAAGGGACGATATGTTATCTTAAGGAGAAAGAAAATTTCAAAACTAACTCTCAAGGACCCAAAACAAAGTGGGTACCTAAGACTGAAATAATATCGTATGTAGGTTGGATTTCAAAATATAAAGAGAAAGCCTTGGTTCTTGGATAGGGCTGTTCAAGACACATGTCAGGAGATAAAAACTGCTTTATAACATTCATTAAGAAGGATGGAAGATCAATTACTTTTGGAAATAACAAACTCTGCTCAGATAACTGATGTCCAATATGTGGAAGGTTTAAAACACAATCTGTTAAGCATAAGTCAGCTATGTGACAATGGATGTGAAGCTATTTTCAAACCAAAGGTATGTGAAATTAAAAAAACTAAAACTGGAGAAATTCTATTTTCTGGAAATCGAAAGACAAATTTGTATGTTTTGTATCTTGAAGAACTACCTGATGAATCATGTTTTATATCAATCAATAAAGATAAATGGATATGGCATAAAAGTGCTGGGCATATCAGTATGAAAACAATTTCAAAACTCTCAAAATTAGATCTTGTTAGAGGATTACCCAAACTCAACTTTGAAAAAGATAAAATATCTGAAGCATGTGCAAAAGGAAAACAAGTCAAAAGTAGTTTTCATTAAAAAGATTTTGTAACAACAAACATAACTCTTGAACTACTTCACATAGATCTCTTTGGGCCAGTCAAAACAACAAGTCTAGGAGGAATGAAATATGGTTTTGTTATTATTGATGACTTTTCAAGATTTACCTGGGTACTATTTCTGAAACAAAAAGATGACGCATTTGATGCATTTAAAATATTTTGCAAAAAGGTTCTATTAAAACAATATTGGGATCTACAACAAGGATTAACCAACAAAATAGAAGACAAACAATTAGAGAAGAAAAAACGAAAACGCAGAATGTTCAGAAAACCAGAAAAAAATAGAAAGCCAAAAAACAGAGATTGATTATCGTTCTCCGTTTTATGTAGTTTTCTAAAAAACAGTTTTCTAAAACTAGTGTTCTCTATCAATGCAAATGAAAATTAAAGAAGGATAAGGGAAGAATAACACCAAGAATTTACATGTTCGGTCTCAATTGGTGAGACCTACGTCACGGGAAAGCAAACAAGATTAATCCACTAATAATGATTGAACTTTACAAGATTAAAGCCTTCTCAAGATTGATCTCCTTGTATCTATCTCTGTTTATGAACCAGAAATACTAGCCTATCTCTCAATCTTTCTTTTCTCCCTTTAATCTTTCTTCTTTGATTTCCTATGAATCACGAATTGCATATGCCTCTCTTAGTTTTCCAGCTCTCACTATTACAGCTATAGTATTTAAAGACATTCACTTAACTAACTATAACCACCTTGTCATAACTAACTTGGCCAAAGGTAGTTATAACAACTCTTAAGCATAACTAACTATTCAGATTTGAGACACACATTCACAATTCTCCACCTTGACTCAATATCAGAATAATTCAATCATTGATCTTGCTGCCATTGCTTCATCTTTACTCTTTGTCGACGCCAACTATGTCCAAGCAATGCTTGAACTTAGCTTGTGAAAGTGATTTGGTGAAATCATCAGCTGGGTTATCCTTGGTTGCAATATTCTCAAATGAAACCTGATTTGAATCGATCACATCTCTTATGAAATGATACTTAACATCAATATGTTTATACTTATTATGATACACTTGATGCTTGGATAAGTGTATAACACTTTGACTATCACACTAAATTGAAACACAATTCTGATTTATTCCTAGTTCACCAATAATTCCTTTCATCCATAAAGCTTCTTTAACACCATCAGTAAGAGCAATGAATTCAGCTTGAGTTATTGAAAGTGCTAACACTGATTGTGTAATTGCTCTCCAACTTACATCAGTCCCATATAGAGAGAAAACATAACCAAAAATTAATTTTCTAGTGTCCATGTTTCCAACATAATTCAAGTCCACATATCCTTTGATTGGTTCCTTGTCACGATGAGTCATTTTGTATTTTAAACCTGCTGCTAGTGAGCCATTTAAGTGCCTCATAATCCACTTAAGTGCTGACCAATGCAGTGCTCCTAGATCTGTCATAAATTTGCTAACAACATTCACAGCGTACGCCAAGTCTGACCTGCTACATATCATTCCATACATTATGCTGCCAACTCCACTAGCATAAGGAATGGTACTCATTCTTTGTCTTTCCTGATCAGTCTTATGTGAGTATTGCATAGAAAATTTGTAATTTTGTCTCAGAGGAGTAGTAACTTGTCTTGCCTCATGCATTCTATATTTAGTGACAACTTTCTTTAGGTAAGCAGCTTGAGAAAGAAATAGTTCCCCTTTCATTCTATTTCTTTTTATATCCATTCCTAAGATCTTTTTGGCCTCTCGAAGTTCTTTCATCTCAAACTCATTTCTAAAATCAGCTTTGAGCCTTTTAATCTGGTCTTTACTTGAGCTTGCAAGAAGAATATCATCCACATAGAGCAATAGATAAATTGGAGAACATTCTTGACTTTTCTAAAAAACTAGAGAATGTTCTTGAGCTGGAGAACGTTCTTGATTTTTCTCTTTCAGAATGTAAACACAGCTGTCAAAACTACATCTTTGGAAACCAGATCTAATCATGAAATCATCAAACTTCCTGTACCATTGTCTAGGACTCTGCTTTAGGCCATACAATGATTTTTTAAGAAGACAAACCTTGTTTTTGCCTTTAGCAAATCCTTCAGGTTGCTGCATATAAATGGTTTCTTCCAGATCACCATGTAGAAATGTTGTTTTGACATCCAACTGCTCTAATTCCAAGTCTTGTTGAGTTACAATTGAAAGTAGAATTCTGATTGAACAATGTTTTACAACAGGTGCAAATACTTCATTGAAATCAATTCCTTCAAGCTGAGAAAATCCTTTTGCAACTAATCTTGCTTTGAACCTTATCTTCTCTTTACCTTGAATGCTTTCCTTTCTCTTGAACACCCATTTTGATCCAATTACCCTTTGACTCTTAGGAATGTCAACCAAAATCCAGGTTTGATTCTTTTCTAATGATTACATTTCTTCATTCATTGCTGTCATCCAAGCTTCTCTGTCTTCACTATTAATGGCTTCCTTGTAGTTGCTTGGTTCATCTCTTTGAAGATCTTCAACAACACTTAATGCATAACAAATTAAATCTGCTTCACCATATCTGATTGGAGGCTTGATAACCCTTCTTTCTCTATCCCTTACCAAGTTGTAATTGGCCAAATCTGTTTCTGTTGCAGCATTATCATCAAGTGATGTATCAATTATATCTTCATGATTAATCTCTTGATTTTCAGGTGGCTCCACCTCAATCTGAACACTCTCATCATTGTTGTTTGAAGCACTATTGAATGGAGAACGTGCTGCATTTCTGCAATGTTCTTCATTTATGCATAACTGAAACGGAGAATGTTATGCGTTTCTGCAATGTTCTTCATTTCTGCAATTCTGAAATGGAGAATGTTCTGCGTTTCTACATAACTGAAACGGAGAATGTTCTGTGTTTCTGCAGAACTAAAACGGAGAATGTTCTTTGTCAATCATGGGCATTCTTGTTTCATCAAACACTACATCTCTTGATGTGATGCACTTGGGCACACCTTGGTAAATTCTCCACAACTTGTAACCTTTTATTCCTTTAGGATAACCAATGAAAACACATTTGATTGCTCTAGGATCCAACTTATCTTGCCTTGTGTGAGCAAATGCTAAAGAACCAAATATCTTCAGATTTGAGTAATCAGTCGGTTTGTCATTCCACATCTCAATTGGTGTCTTAAATCCAATAGCTAATGAAGAAAATCTATTTATCAAATACACTGATGTAACTGCAGCTTCTCCCTAGAATGTTTTAGGCAGCCCCGTACTCAAGATCATACATCTGACCCTTTCCAAGATTGTTCTATTCATCCTTTCAACAATGCAATTTTGTTGAGGGGTGTCTGCAACTGTTCTATGTCTTTGAATACCTAAGTCCCTGCAATACTTATTAAACTGCTCTGAAAGATACTCCATGCCATTGTCAGTTCTTAAACATTTCAGCTTAGTTTCCTTTTGAGTTCCAATTTGCATATGCCATTCTTTAAATTTCATAAAAGTGTCACTTTTATTTTTAATGACATAGATCCATACTTTCCTAGAATAATCATCAATTATGGTTAAGAAGTAAGAACCACCAGCATGAGTTTTTTTCCTTAAAGGACCCCACAAATCAGAATGAGCATATTCAAAAGGTCTAGAGGTGTTGTGTTGGCCAATACCAAAACTGCCCCTCTTAGACTTTCCTAGAATACAATGATCACAAAATTCCAATTTTTCAATTTTGTCACCATTAAGAAAATTCTGTTTTGATAACTCAATTAAGCCTCTTTCACTTACATGTCATAACCTCATATGCCATATTCTAGAAGATGAATGCAAATTAGAGCTAGCAACTGAAGCTTGTGCAATTATAGTAGAACCTTCTAAAATATACAAGCCATTTCTTTTAATGCCTTTAACAATGATATCATCTTTATTAATAATAGTCATAATACCATTCTTTATGTTTGTGGAATATCCTAAAATGTCAAACATACCAATAGAAATCAAATTTCTTTTTAATTCAGGTATGTACCTTACATCATTGAGCAGTAACTCCTTGTCATTGAACATTCTAAATCTGATTGTTCATTTGCCTTGGACTTTACATGTTTTGTTGTTGCCAAGAAGAACGACTCCACCATCACGAAGATCTATTGATTCAAAATAATCCTTTCTTGGACACATGTGGAAAGTACAACCTGAGTCTAATACTCAGTTCTTTTCACCTTCTGAATTTGAAATCATCAATGCCTCTGCAGATTCATAACCAGCAGCAACAAGTGCAACATTTCCTGAATCTTGAGAGTTTCTTGATTCATTTCTTTCTGGAAAATCTTTCTTGAAATGTCCCTTCTTATGATAATGAAAGCATCTATACTTCCCTTCCGATTTTGACTTTGAATTGGACCTTTGTTTATTTCCATTTGATTCTTTCCTTTCAATTCTTCCTCTGGCCACATTCAGAATTTTAGCATGATTATCATTCTTGAACTCAATTCTTTTATAGCTTTCCTTTGTCCGGATGGATGCATGAACTTCTTCAAGAGTAATTGTTTGTTCTCTTCCAAACATTATAGCATCCTTGAAATGTTCATATGAACTTGGTAGGGCTCTAAGCAAGGTCAGAGCTTTGTCTTCATCATCTAGCTTGACTTCTAAATTTTCTAAATAATCAAGAATCGTGTTAAAATCAACAAGTTGTATTGTAACTGGTTTATCTTCATCCATTTTAAAAGAGAACAATTATTGTTTCAAGAAGAGTCTATTTGAAACTGATTTAGTCATGTAGAGAGATTCAAGTTTAAGCCATAAGGCTGCCGCAGTTGGTTCCCTTGCAACTTCCCTCAAAGCTTTGTCTCCAAGACACAAGATAATAGTGCTCTTTGCTTTTTCAATTAGTTCTTCCTTTTCTCATGCAGTCATTTTTGCAGGAAGAGCCGATTCACCCTTCAACACATTCACCAAGCCTTGTTGTACCAGAACATCATGCATCTTTATCTTCCATAGGCCAAAATCATTTGATCCATTGAACTTCTCAATGTCGAATTTTGTGGTTCCAACCATTGTTGCTCCCTCCCCACAGACAGTGCCAATTGTTAAAACAATATTGGGATCAGCAAAAAGGATTAACCAACAATATAGAAGACAAACAATTGCAGAAGAAAAAACGAAAACGCATAATGTTTAGAAAACCAGAAAAAACAGAAAGCCAAAAAACGAAGATTGATTATCGTTCTCCGTTTTCGGCAGTTTTCTAAAAAATAGTTTTCCTTTCTGCAGTTTTCTAAAACCAGATTTCTCTATCAATGAAAACGAAAATTAAAGAAGGATAAGGGAAGAATAACACCAAGAATTTACGTGTTCGATCTCAATTGATGAGACTTACGTCACGGGCAAGCAAGCAAGATTAATCCACTAATAATGATTGAACTTTACAAGATTAAAGTCTTCTCAAGATTGATCTCCTAGAATCTATCACTATTTATGAACCAACAATGCTAGCCTATCTCTCAATCTTTCTTTTCTCCCTTTAATCTTTCTTCTTTGATTTCCTATGAATCACGAATTGCATATGCCTCTCTTAGTTTTCCAGCTCTCACTATTACAACAACATTACTATTATCATTTACAGCTATAGTATTTAAAGGCATTTACTTAACTAACTATAACCACCTTGTCATAACTAATTTGGCCAAAGGTAGTTATAACAACTCTTAAGCATAACTAACTATTCAGATTTGAGGCACACATTCACAGGTTCAAAATGAAAAAGAATCCAGCATCATTTCTGTAAGACGTGATCATGGAGGAGAATTCATAAATACTTCTTTTAAAACTTTTTTTTGATGATCTTGACATTTCGCATAATCACTCTTATGCAAGAACTCCACAACAAAATGGAGTTGTCGAACGAAAAATTAGAACACTACAGGAAATGGCAAGAACCATCTTAGAAGAGTCAAATGTTGAACGGTATTTTTGGGCGGAAGCCATAAACATGTCTTGCTATATTCTGAACCGTGTATCCATAAGAAAGAACATCAACAAAACCCCATATGAAATTTGGAAAAATAGAAAACCAAACATCTCTTACTTTCATATTTTTGGTTGTTATTGTTATATATTAAACAACAAAGATATCATTGAAAATTTTATGCAAAATCTGATAAAGCAATCTTTCTTGGTTACTGATTCTAAAGGATATGGAGTGTTTAATTTAAGAACTAACGTTGTAGAAATTAGTATGCACATACTATTTGATGAGTTTGACGACTTAGATATAGGTAAAAAGGATGAGGAAGAAGAAACTCCAATCGAATTACAACAGCAAAGCAATTTGCAGAAAACAGATATTGATAAACATGAAGGAAGAACTACTGCAGTTTGAAAAAAATGAAGTCTAGACCCTGGTACCTGATCCATTAGATCAAAATATCATTGGTACACGATGGGTTTTCAGAAACAAACTAGATGAAGAAGGAAAAGTTATCAGGAACAAAGCAAGGTTAGTAGCTCAAGGTTTAGATTATGATGAAACCTTTGCTCCGGTTGCAAGGTTAGAAGCTATTCGTATACTTCTTGCATATGCATCTCATAAACTTATTAAAATGTTTCAAATGGATGTTAAAAGTGCATTCTTAAATGGATTCTTAAATGAACAAGTCTATGTAAAACAACCCCCAGGTTTTGAAAATCAATCAAAACCAAATCATGTTTTCAAACTTACCAAAGTTCTATATGACTTAAAACAAGCACCAAGAGCATGGTATGAACGATTGAGTTCATTCTTAATTAAAAATGGATTCTTAAGAGGAAAAATCGACACTACATTATTTAAGAAAATAGAAGAAAATGACTTACTCATTGTTCAAGTATATGTTGATGATATTATTTTCGGATCAACAAATAAAAAATTGTGTGAAGGTTTTTCGAAACTTATGCAAAGTGATTTTGAAATGAGCATGATGGGAGAATTAAGGTATTTTTTTGGTTTACAAATTAAACAATATGAAAATGACATTTTTATCTGTCAAGAAAAGTACATTAAAGATCTGTTGGTCAAATACAAAATGAATGAATCAAAAATCATGACCACTCCCATGCATCCATCTTCTTCTTTAGAGAAAGATGAAAATGGCAACTCTGTTTCTGAAAAAGAATATCGAGGAAAACTGCTAGTAGGCCTGATATAGTATTCGCAATAGGATTATGCGCTCAATTTCAATCAGCACCAAAAGAATCCCATTTAACAACAGTAAAACGTATATTCAGATATTTTGTTGGAACCACTAATCTTGGTCTTTGGTATAGAAAGGGTTCACATTTTGATCTCATAGCATATTGTGATACTGATTACGCCGGAGATAAAATAGAAAGAAAAAGCACAAGTGGAACATGTCAGTTCTTAGGCGAAGCACTGATCAGCTGGTCTTGCAGAAAACAAAACACTATAGCCTTATCAACAACTGAGGCTGAATATGTTTCAGCAGCAAACTGTTGTTCACAAGTTCTATGGATTAAAAATCAACTCCAAGACTACTCAGTAAGTTATTCTAGTATTCCAATTTATTGTGATAATACAAGTGCTATAAATTTGTCTAAAAATCCAATACAACACTCTAGATCAAAGCATATTGAAATAAAACATCATTTCATTTGTGACCATGTCAATAAGAAAGATATCGAATTAATATTTGTTGATACTCAAAATCAACTTGTTGACATCTTTACAAAGCCTGTTGTCGAAGATAGTTTAATTTAATCAAAGAAAAACTGAAAATCACGAAAAATCCAGAGAATTCTGTTTAAATTCTGTTTCTGCAGAAAACGAAGAACGTTTATCAATCTCTGTTTTTCCAGAAATCAGTCTCCGCTCTGTCAACCAACATTCTCATATGAGTCATAACTTTCCCTCTCAAACCAAAAAGGGAAATCTTGACATTTAATACATGTGTCTCTTTATCTGCAAATAGAGTACTGACACAAGCTACTGTAGCCCCCAAAAATTCTTTCCTCCTTCCCATGGTTTAAAATAATCATTATCTCTCTCTCTCATCAAATCAAGAAATCTGTGTACATCTCAACCACTTCAACTTTTTTATCCTCAAAACTAGTAACAGTTATCATCGTCCTTCTTCTCCAACTCCCTCTCACTTAAACTCTTTACGAACAAAAAAAATGGCGCACAAAACAATCTGCAAGAAAGAATGCTTATTCCTGTTCACTATCCTCGTCATCTCCATCATCTGCCTCTGTTCAATGATCACCATCTCCACCACCACGACCAACACCACCACACCCTTCCTCTGATTCAACATTCTTTGACTATCTGTCTTCTTCCCTAGAAAACAACTCAAATATTTTCAATCCAAATCCCTTGTCCATTGTCTTCCCACCACTTTACACATGCCCTACGCCAAATCTGGCTCAAGTTCCCCAGCATTTACGAAAACCAACCATTCCAAAAGACGTTCTATGAAGGTACAATCTGTAATTGGAACATTAAAAGCCTCTAACCCAAAACCATTTTACTTCATCATCTCCTAAACCTACTACAAAATCAAAACCCTATTTCTCCTCTAAACCCTCACAATCAACTCCTCCAAATCAGAAAAGGAGATTGATAAATGAGATTACCTCCCCACTTCCTAAACAAGCCTCATCCTTCTCTCAAGCAAAACCAAAATCCCATCCTATGAAAACGAAAACCACCATGACCATCGCCCAATTTCTTGCTAGGTAAAAACTCCAAAATCCTCAAAGGAGGAAAATGCTTGCTCCAAAACAAAACCTAAAACTCACTAAATCCACCTCTCCAGAACATTCTCCGTCTCCCACATGTTCACCAGCCCCAAATCAAGAACGTTCTCCGATTAAAGAACGTTCTCCAGATCTTACTCCACCATCTCTCTCACAACAAGAACATTCTCTACATCAAGAACGGTCTCCCACTCACCAAATCTCTCCTCCAAAAACTTCTCAAAATCCAAAAACTTCTCCATTCCGTACACCACCCTCATCAACAAAAAACAAACGTTCTCCCACTCCAGAAAGTTCATCTCCATCTACTTCTGAAACATCTGAACCATCTCCACCTACCAAAAAATTCAAACCAAATACACTACCTCTGATTTCCCCCAAAAACTCCAAACTTTTCAAAGATAAATGGGCTCAACGCCTAATTGGAATCGGTCCAGTTTTTTTCTTTGACAAACTCATTGTTGATGGTAATGTTGTCCAGAATCACACTGATGCTCTTGGCTGGACTTCATTCTTACAAACATCTGAGTGTTACTACCCTGATGTTGTTCGAGTATTCTACTGCAACGCAAAAACCTTTTATGATAAATCCCTTATCATATCCACGATTAAGGGAATTGAGATCCGCTTAACCCCATACATCTTGGCCTCCATTATTCAACTACCAACAGAAGGACCATCTGTGTTTGGCAACCAGTGGTATTCAGCTCTAAAACTGAAAGAGACTGAAGTCCTTTCTGATTTGTTTCAAGAAGGTTCCACCCGCTACCTTTCAACATACCTCAAACCTCTCCCAAAAGTTTTTAACATGTGCCAGCATACTCTCATCCCTCACTATTGGAGTCACGATTATGTCTCTGCCAACGAAGCCTTACTCATCTATCCTCTCCTTAACTGTAAGCGTCTGAACCTTCTTCATGTGATCATCAAACACATGATTTGTGTTACTACCAAAGACTATAAGAAAAATATCATTCCTTATGGAATGATATTGACTAAAGTCTCTAGGCATTTTGGAGTTTCCCTCTCATCTGAAAAATCTCTCATCAAAATCTCAAAATTTTCCACCAAAAATCTGTCTCATATGCGCAAAACACTTTCTGCCCAACCTACACCAACAACATCTTCCTTTCCAACATCATTAAAAAGAAAATGATCTGCACGACAAAGGACTGGCGCAATTCCTATTCCCTTCTCACCTTCATCATCTGATCAATCACAGGATGCAGTATCCAATCCTGCTCAAGAACGTTCTCCACCAACGTTCTCCATCAACCTAAGAACGTTTTCCATCAAAAAATCAAAATCCTTCAACAGACATTCTCTCATTTTCTCAAATCCTTCACTCTCCACCTCATAATTTTGGAACATTGCTGCCCAATCCAAATATGAGCACTATGTCCCCACTTTTTATTTCATCACAAAAAACAAGCTCCTCAGTTTTTGGCATTAGCCAATTTTTAAATTTTCCAGACTCAACTGGCCCATCTAGGAATTCATCCACACCACCTGGTTCTCTACCTTCCATGGCTACATCTTTTGGCACCGTTCCATCCATCTCGGGGTCCCCCACCACAATTGTTGCTACCACCACTCAACCAACAACTCACCTTCGTACACCTCCTCGCCGGACCAAACCTTCGAATTCTAACATCATGACTGCCATGCAAGCCATCATGGCTCGACTGCTTCAACAGGATCAGGAGACGACTCTGTTAAGAACCTGGCTCATAGAGCAACTTGCTCCCAAACTGGGAATTGCGCCTCCTTCGCTTCATCATGTTCCTCTACAAGGAAAATCTATCTCTTCAGAAGGATCATCTCCATCTCTCGCATCTTAGCTATTTTTGCTCCTTCCTTTTTGTGTGACAAAAGGGGAGAATTAAGTTAGTTTTTAATATGTTTTTAGAATCTTTTTGTATGTATGATTCTATGCATATGCTTCAAAGCAATAGAATATTATGTACTTCTGTTCAAATTAAATGAAAACCAGTTTATATCATATGTGTGTTTAAAATTCTGTCAAATTACTTACTGCATAAATTGCGGGGGAGCTTTTAAAGCTTTTCAACACTTGATATTAGAATCAAAATTAAAATCTAAATTAACATGTTTGTCATCATCAAAAAGGGGGAGATTGTTGAGACAAACTCTATATTTAATGTTTTGATGAAAATAAACAAAGGTTAATTAAGAATGTTAATTATGATTCTAAAATGTTATGTTAATTTATCCTGTGCTTTTGAGTGAATTTAATTATAGAATAGAATCAAGCAAAGCAAAGAAAAGAAAATAGTTCAAAACTGAAACATGAATATTCTAGACAAAAACAGAGAATGATCTCCAGTTTCAAGACTGATCGTCACAACATCTTGACCAATCAATCTCCACTATTTTAACAAAGCTTTTGCTTCTGAATTTTATATCAATATCATCAGTACATGGCAAGGAATAAATAGCTCTTATCCTAGTACAAGAAGGTTCTCGAAACAGTAAAATAAAAGGACTCGAAACAGACCAGTTAAAAATAGTTTGGAACCTCCACAACCAAACTGTCAAGAAAGTTCGATCAACCTTGATATATGCAAAGATATTACAAAAACATCCAAAAAGATCAAAACAGGAACTCCAGATTGATCATCAATATCCAGAAAGATCAAAACAGGAACTCCAGATTGATCATCAATATCCAGAAAGATCAAATTGACAGATCCAGATTGATAATCAATCTCCATTTTCTGCATAATTCCAGTAGTATTCTGCAAAGGTGTATAATCTTTCTCCAATCTATTTTGGCTAGATTCAAGGCTCCAGATCGAAGCTGTAACATCGAGGATTAAGTAAAAAGCTTCAAAGATCCTTAAAACTAGAAGAATCACGAACTAACCAAGGTTGTAACATACACAATCAAACAGATTCAAACTCATTCAAAGGCTGGATTATTTTTAATCTCAAATATTGGTTTTGGTCAAAACAGACAGAGCACTACCGACAACTCTTTTTGACCCTTATTAAATGCTTCTAAATGCCTATAAAAGGAAGGCCAATATCCATGATTCATTTAGAAATTCAAGTGTTGTTAATTCCCATAAATCATTCACATTCACATACTTGAAGTTCTCAATTTCCTCAAAGAAGAAGCAGTTCTAAATCCTTACATCATACTGTGTGATTACTGTTGATTTCTTTGTAAAGAATCGAATCTCAAACAAGAGTTGAGAAATCTCAGATTCTATCAAAAAACAATCTTATTGTAAAAACTGAAACTATAAGAGTTTCTTTATAGTTTGTTTAGATTGTTATAAATACTATCAAGTTAGATAGGTGTTGTATTTACTTTCTGGGTGGAAAGTAATAGAGATTGAAACAGATCAAGGTTGATCTGAACTAGGTGTTGTAAAACAAGAAAATTCTGTGTTTTTGAACACTTTGTGGAAAATCTCACGGTGTGAGAACTGGACGTAGCCCGAGTTGGGTGAACCAGAATATATCTTTGTGTGGTATTCTCTATCTTATCTTTTTCTTTATTAAGCTTGATTGATTAACTAAGATAAAACATAAACTAAATTATCTTTTTAAGCTAATCAAGAATGTTCTATGTTTTCTAATAAAAACCAAGAATGTTCTCCATTTTCTGTTTCATTAACCAAGATCATTCTTGAGTTAAAACTTGAGTTTATTTCAGGAATTTTTAAATAGATATATTTACAATTCAAACCCCCTTTCTTGTAAATCGACATTGCTACTTCACAAGTAGGGTGCACTGGTGTAGTTATATGTTTACAATCACTCATTTTAAACTTATTGAGAAGCTCTTTTGTATATTTGGTTTGATAAATTTATATGTCCTTTTGACTTTTTCGAATTTGTATCCCTAAACTTAAGTTCTCCCATCATACTCATTTGAAATTCATGTTGCATCAACTTAGTAAATTCTTGACAAAGAAAGCCATAAGTAGATCCAAAAATAATGTCATCAATATAAATTTGAATGATAATAATATTATCTCCTAATGATTTTCTAAACAAGGTGTTGTCTACTTGTCCTCTTTCAAAATTATTTTTAAGCAAGAAGTTACTTAGTCTTTTATACCATGTCTTAAGTGCTTGCTTTAGACCATACACTGATTTCCTAAGTTTGATTACATTGTTTTAGAACTTTCAAAACATAGACTTCTTTACTTATATATCCATTTTAGAAATGCACTTTTAACATCCATTTTAAATAATGTAATCTTATAATAAGCAACAAAAGATAGTAGAATAAAAACAACTTATAACCTAGCCACTGGAGCAAATGTCTCAGTGTAAATGCCTTATTGATGACTAAAACCTTGTTTCATTTAACTTGTTTTTGAAAATGAACTTCGTTCCAATTTTTTTTTTCTTTGGTTTAGGCACTAGATCCCAAATATCATTCCTATTAGATTCATTTAACTCTTCTTGGATTGCAACTACCCAACCATTTTATGCCAATGCTTCGTCAACATATGTAGGTTCAAATAATGATAGTAGACCAAACAAAGTTGTGTCTTTCAGTGATGATCTAGTCTTCAAATGATCATTTGCATTTTCAATGATTAGAGTTTCAGGATGGGATGACTTGTACTTCCATCCAGATCTCTATTTTGACTTATCTTGACTACTCACAACTTGGTCAGATTCATTCTCTGATGGTTTGTCATCTTCTTTTGATTTACTTGTATCCTCTGAATTTCAAGTTCTTCTGGTATGTCTGCATCCACTTCATTTGCTTCCAGTAAACCATGAGCTATCATCAACTTGCTTTGACTTTTTAAGTTCAAGTTGTTTGTCATAAAATTTAACACGTATTGACTCTTCCACAATATGAGTTTCCCTATTAAACTTTTTTATAGGATGTGCGATGACTCTTCATCATATGCATATTTTTTTTAATGTTTTTAGTCTTATTTATCTTTTATTCATTAGTTAATTCAAGGATTTATTTGATATATTTTGTTAATTGTATTTCTTTGATTTAATGAAATGTTTATGTTCTTATTTCCTTGATTAAGTAGAGATTTTTCGGAGTTTTGCGTTGTTACTTTGTTTTAGTGCAGTGCTGAATTTTGGTGAGAAATCAACACGATCTATGTGGAGTATTTCCGCCATATCTGGAGTTCTAGATGTCCAATTGGAGTCAAACCAAGTGAAAATAAAAGCTACGATCCATAGCTACATCTTTCATGAAGACACTGGAATTCAATTCCGACTCTAAAGAGGAGCAAAATGAAGTATCTGTTAGACATCAGATGTTGTGCGCCTGAAGCGCAACAGCCGCACCTTAGGCGCATTTCCTGCCTTTCAGCACTGCCAATGCGCGCTTGAAGCGCGTTTTCTGCTTCTGGGACGCATTTTCGGACCAGTGACACTGTTCAGGCGCGCCCAGCGTGTAACACCCCGATTTTCAAAGCGAGTGTGTATTTTTTTTTTTCAAAAGTAATTAAACTAAAACAGAGAAATAAATAAAGAAATGCCTTTGGATAAATAATTGAGTCATTATAATTTTTAAGCAGCGGAAAAGTTTCTCCAAATATAAATCCAAAACATTTACACAACAACAAATGGTACATGGAACCCATTCAAATAAGATGTCAAACTGACAATATTAGTATAAGTACAGTTTTCCAAATTTAAAATACTCCAACCCAAAAAGAAGGACGCCTAGTCCCTATACATCAACCTAATCTGATCATCCTACCAAAAACTATACACCCTGAGTGATCTCCACGCGCCCCGTGAGATCCTCCTAACGTAGCTGCAGTCAAGCGTTCCCATCTCCATTCCCATCCGTAGGGTACGAACCGGTAGGATCGTCCTGACTCTCATCTGAGGGCAAAGCCCAGATTTCCACAATAATTGTAAAGGGTCACCAACCGAAATTAACAGATAACACATAACATTTAAGTTTTAAATGCACAAAATAACCTTTCAACTAAGCATGCACCTTAAAAGGGTTTCCATATGCCAAACATGCATAAACAAGGTTGAAAAATGAAGTTTTTAACAAAACAACATTGTTGTATTCGAATACAGCATCTCTGTATTCGAATACAAGGCTGTTTCAGCATTCAGCAAAAAAAACAGCATGTCTGTATTCGAATACAACAGTCTGTATTCGACTACACAGCAAGTCAGTAGCAAAATGTATTCGAATACAGCAGTCTGTATTCGACTACACAGTAAGTCAGTGGCAAAAACAGCATGTCTGTATTCGAATACAACAGTCTGTATTCGACTACACAGCAAGTCAGTAGCAAAATGTATTCGAATACAGCAGTCTGTATTCGACTACACAGTAAGTCAGTGGCAAAAACAGCATGTCTGTATTCGAATACAACAGTCTGTATTCGACTACACAGCAAGTCAGTAGCAAAATGTATTCGAATACAGCAGTCTGTATTCGACTACACAGTAAGTCAGTGGCAAAAACAGCATGTCTGTATTCGAATACAACAGTCTGTATTCGACTACACAGCAAGTCAGTAGCAAAATGTATTCGAATACAGCAGTCTGTATTCGACTACACAGTAAGTCAGTGGCAAAAACAGCATGTCTGTATTCGAATACAACAGTCTGTATTCGACTACACAGCAAGTCAGTAGCAAAATGTATTCGAATACAGCAGTCTGTATTCGACTACACAGTAAGTCAGTGGCAAAAACAGCATGTCTGTATTCGAATACAACAGTCTGTATTCGACTACACAGCAAGTCAGTAGCAAAATGTATTCGAATACAGCAGTCTGTATTCGACTACACAGTAAGTCAGTGGCAAAAACAGCATGTCTGTATTCGAATACAACAGTCTGTATTCGACTACACAGCAAGTCAGTAGCAAAATGTATTCGAATACAGCAGTCTGTATTCGACTACACAGTAAGTCAGTGGCAAAAACAGCATGTCTGTATTCGAATACAACAGTCTGTATTCGACTACACAGCAAGTCAGTAGCAAAATGTATTCGAATACAGCAGTCTGTATTCGACTACACAGTAAGTCAGTGGCAAAAACAGCATGTCTGTATTCGAATACAACAGTCTGTATTCGACTACACAGCAAGTCAGTAGCAAAATGTATTCGAATACAGCAGTCTGTATTCGACTACACAGTAAGTCAGTGGCAAAAACAGCATGTCTGTATTCGAATACAACAGTCTGTATTCGACTACACAGCAAGTCAGTAGCAAAATGTATTCGAATACAGCAGTCTGTATTCGACTACACAGTAAGTCAGTGGCAAAAACAGCATGTCTGTATTCGAATACAACAGTCTGTATTCGACTACACAGCAAGTCAGTAGCAAAATGTAGAAAACAAACTCAACATATTATCAAATACAATCCACACATAAACACCAAAGCACATCCATTCATTTATCCACGAAATCCAACCATACAAATCAAATTTCATCAGTATCACTCCAAACACGTCAGATACGACGAACACAAAACAACATAACAACACTCAAATATATGAGATTACATTTACTCAAACTCATACATAAAAGAGTTTAAATTCATTTTTCACAAAACATTCATCAATATAACCAAAACCTAACTCTAAGGTTTTACCCATAACGCCTTAGATTCAGTTTATCCCAAATCAATACATTTAACCCTAACGAATTCCCTCCCACACAACCACAGATAAGTCCCTAATGCAAACTAGAAGTTTGGAAGGAGCCCTTACCTTAACGTTAGCTTTAACGTGGGTTTCTGGTACCGCGAGTAAAACTTGTAAAAATCTCCGCTCGCAACGTCGCCTCCAAGTTGGTCCCCTAGCACTGTGGCGTGGTAGTGAGCAACTTTCCCTTCTAACTCTTCACGGAACGAAGCTTGGATCTAGAAGAAACAGAGGGGTTTATGTTTGAATCTCTAATACTGTTTTTCTTCGTTTTCGAATCAAAGAGGAAGAGTGGAGTTGATAAATCCTTGTTCTAACGCTCACCCAACCTTGGGTTACTATTCTTGAAGAAAAGGAATCGAAGAAAACGAAAAATGGAGGAGAAGGGAAAAAAGGGGGGTCACGGTAATCAGAGGAAGAAGATGGAAAATTTCAGCTTTTCCTTCCTTTCTTTTTCTTTCCTTTGTTTTTCCTTTCTTCCTTTTTCCTCCTTTCCTTTTTATATTCTTTTCTTTTCCTTTTCCTTCCTTCTAGTTTTCCTTTCTGTTTCCCTCCAAACAAACATATATATATAATAAATATAACTTAACAAATATCTCAAAATATCTAGATATTTGTTAAATTACCATTTCACCCGTAACGCATTAAATTCTCCGTAAAGGATTCACCGCACTTAATTTAATTTATTTATCGACGAATAATTCTAAACGGCGTCAAAATATCTTTTTGATCATATAAACTCCAAAATATTTATTAACTTTGGCTAAAAAAACCTTCGAGCCCAACATCCAAAATACATAAAAATACATAAAGTGTACTTTAAAATTATGGGTCTTACACAGCACGCAAATCCTGCGCTTGGGGCGTGATGCATGTTCTAGGATTTGAGTGATAAATTCATAACCCTTTCTAAACACTTGAGAGAAATTTTTGTGAGATTGTGTGAAGAGAGAGTTGAACTTGATGAATGAACGCTAAAGTGTACAAATTGTGTTGTTTTTTTGTAAGCAACCATGGAGCATGATGAATGTTTTGTAGTAGTTGGAACTTTGAAAATTGAGTTTGATTTGATTTGAGAAATTGAGTTTAAGTTTGCTTTTAACTGTACCAAATTTGAAATTAATTGTTGCTTGGGGACAAACAATAGATTAAGTTTGGGGTTGTGAGGACTCTTCATCATATGCATATTTTTTATTGTTTTTAGTCTTATTTATCTTTTATTCATTAGTTAATTTAAGGATTTATTTGGTATATTTTGTTAATTTTATTTCTTTTATTTAATGAAATGTTTATGTTCTTATTTCCTTGATTAAGTAGAGATTTTTCGGAGTTTTGCGTTGTTACTTTGTTTCAGTGCAGTGCTGATTTTTGGTGAGAAATCAACATGACCTATGTAGAGTATTTCCGCCATATTGGGGGTTTTAGATGTCCAATTGGGGTCAAACCAAGTGCAAATGCAAGCTAAGATCCATAGCTACAACTTTCAAGAAGACATTGGAACCAAATTCAGAATCTAAAGAGGAGAAAAATTAAGTATACGTTTGACAACAGATGATGTGCGCCTGAAGTGCAACAGCCGCGCCTCAGGCGCATTGCCTGCTTTTCAGCACTGCCAGCACGTGCCTGAAGCGCGTTTTCTGCGCCTGGGGTGCATTTTCGGTCCAGTGACACTGTCCAGGCGCGCCCCGAGGGCAAATCCTGTGCCTGGGGTGCGCGACGCGCATAACCATTCATAAAACACAATTTTTCACTATTTAGAGATCTTTTTTACTATTGGAAAGTTGAGAGACTTGTGTCCTAGCATAGAAACCTAAAGACGATCGTTTCTGACAGGATTGGAGCAGTTTTATCAAGGAGCATTCATGAATCATTCTTATAATTCTTCTCTAATCTCTATATTTTCTATCTCTGTCATGAGTAACTAAACCATATTTGTTAGGGATGAGTGTAAGAAGATGAAACCCTTATTTTTATGATTTGATTTCTAGTTATATGAATGAGTTTATTGAATTATTTTTCTCATCTCTGTGCTTAATGCTTTTTATTGCTTGATCAACATTAAAATATTCTACGATTTGTATTTTGAAACAGAAGTGGACTTTACGAATGCTTGAGATGAGAAATTCATGAATTTGTAGTCTAGACATAGATGCAGATCATGAAACCAATTAAATTAGTTGCAAAGCAATAGTTTACAAGAGAATTTCTATCCGGTAATGCTTAATTCTAATCTTAAATCTACTAAGGAATTAGGGGTTACTTTAGAATTAAAGGTTCTGTCACTAAGACATTAGGGCAAGAATAATAAAGAGAATTCGGTAATATTTCAATAAAGGAATTCAATAACTAGGATCAAATTAGACACCAAGGTTGGATTCGATAGTAAAATGCAATCCTTGAGTTCGACACTCGGTACTACTGTTTTATTATTAGTTGCAACGATTCAGTACGCTTGCTGAAACGCTATCAATGTGGATCTTTCAGAGTACCCAAAGAAGGTGCACTTCTGTGATCTGGAATCAAACTTTCCAAGGTTGTCTTTGGTGCTTAACATATAACAAGTAAAACCAAATTATTTAAAATATGGGATGTTAGGCTTTTTACCCTTCCATAATTCATATGGTGTTTTATTATTATTGACCTAATTAAAATTGTATTTTGAATATAGCATGCAGTGTTAATTGCCTCTGCCCAATATTTTTTTGCAATATCTATCTCGTTAAGCATGATTCTAGCCATTTCTTGAAGGGATCTATTATTTCTTTCTATAAATTCATTTTTTTGTGGTGTTCTAGGAGAGGAGAAATTGTGAAATATTACATTCTCGTCACAAAAACTTTCAAATAACTTTGTTTTCAAATTCTCCTCCATGACCACTTCTAATTTTTACAATCTTAAGACCCTTTTCATTCATTACTTGTTTGAAAAATGCAATAAACACTTTCTGGCATTCATCTTTATTTCGTAAGAATTTTACCCAGGTCCACCTAGTGTAATCATCTACTATCACAAAGTCATACTTTTTTCCATTTAATGAGGTTGTTTTCACTGGTCCAAAGAGATCTATATTAAGAGCTCAAGGAGTTTTGCGGTAGAGACTAAGTTCTTAGGAGTAAATGAGTTCTTTGTTTGTTATCTTTTTTGACAAGCTTCACACATAATTTCAATTTTGTAGCTAAGCTTAAGTAGACCACTAACTAGTTGAAGTTTATTCAATTTTGAGATTAATCTAAGGTTTGCATGACCTAACCTTTTGTGCCAAATTAATTTCTCTTCATTTACTAACATTAGACACTTAACATCTTGTTTCTCTAGACTAAACACACTTATATATGTTATTTTGCCTTTGATCTGTAAAAAGTACAGATCCATCCTTTTGACTAATTGATTTACATGTTTTTTGATTAAATATAATATCATTATTATTATTGTTATTATTATTATTATTATTATTATTATTATTATTATTATTATTATTATTATTATTATTATTATTATTATTATTATTATCATCATCATCATCATCATCATCATCATCATCATCATCATCATCATCATCATCATCATCATCATCATTATCACATAACCGACTAATACTTGATAAATTATGTTTAAGACCTTTAACAAACAAAACATCTTTAATAGAAAGAGATGTGTCATTATCAATTGTGTCTTGCTCGATGACTTGGCCTTCATGCTTTCCTCAAAAAGTTATTATGCCTCTTTGATCAATGTTATGTCTTGGAACATATAATTTTCTCTCGTCATATATCGTGAGCATGCACTGTCTAGGTACCACGATTGGTGTTTTAACTTAGTTGCTAAGGACATGTGCAACATATATAATTTTTTTCTTAGATTACCCAAATTTGGTTTGAAAGGTTTCATATTTTTCCTTGTATTTAACATGGGACAAGATGATTTAGAGTGACCTTTTTTATAGAAAATAATACACAAACTATCAATGGGGACAAGTTTAGGTTCAATTACTATTTCTTTAAATGCTAGACCTCTTTTTTTTAATCGACAAGATAATTTAGAGTAACCTTTCTTAGAGGAAACAATACATAAAATATCAAAGGGAATAAGTTTAGGTTCAATTACTATTTATTCAAATACTAGACCATTTTTACCATTTCAACTAACTCCATAAATTATAGAAGCATACTTGTTTTATTTCCATATTGTTAGCTAGAAATTCTTGGAATGCTTCTTCTTATTTATCATAATTACATGTAACATTTTCTAATGGTTTTGAAACAAGAGTATATTTTGAGGTTTTATTTTCATATTTAACCTCAACACTTTTGTTTTTAAAGCATTGATTTCTTTAGTTAAGTTTGCATTTACTTTCCTAAGTGCTTTCAATTTTAGAGACAACTACTAGTTTTTATTTAAGAAATCATTTATGACATTAATCAAGTCTGATCGAGTTAGGTTAGAAAATACCTCAATTTCTTTATCATCTGATTCACTTCCAAAGTAAGAATCATTATCTTTGTTGGATCTAGAGGTAGAGTTGGTATTAGCCATAAGAGCCAAATATTATTGCTCTTTATCATAAGAGAATTCGTCAGAATCATCCCACGTAGCCATCATAACTTTCTTCTTGGGTCTGGAATATTTTCTCTAATGTTTCCCTTTTTTCGAATTTGGACATTCATACTTGACATGTCCAGGTTCATTGCATCCATATCATATGATGTTTTTCTTGTCTAATTTTTCATCCATTCCTCTGTTGAGCTGTTTGGAATATCTTTGACGAAATTGTTTCTTTTTTGTTATGCCACATCTTCTAAATCTTTTTGGATAAGAAAGCCAACTCCTTATCCTCTGAGTTCATATTCTGATCTTCGATTCGACTGTTTCCTTTAGAACCTTCTTCTGCTTGGATTTTAGAGCAAAAGTTGGCTTCTTTTTCTTGGGTTTATCCTCTGGAAGCTCAATTTCATGTGATCTCAAGGAACTAATCAATTCTTCCAGTTTAAGAGTATTGGGATTATTAGCTTCTTGAATAGCTATAATCTTAGGTCTCCACTTGCTTGGCAGACTCCTAAGAATTTTCTTCATATGATAATTAGTAGAATAACTCTTCTCATGTACCTTTAATCCTAAGACTCGAGTCTGGAATCTTGAAAGCATTGTTTCAATGTCTTTATCTTCTTCCATCTTGAATAGCTCATACTTTCTAACTAGGAGATTGACCTTTGCTTCTTGAACTTTCTTCCTTCCTTCATAAGTTAGAATTAAACTATCATAAATACTCTTTGATGTCTCTTTGTTGGTGCACTTGTCAAATTCCTTGAAAGTGATTGCATTTATCATGAATGTTCTGGATTTATAATGCATCTTGTACATCTTCTTTTGATCAACATCCGTATCCTTTCTTAGAATTTTAGTACCATCTTTTTGTATTGGAGTAGTATAACCATCTTCCACCAAGTCCTAAAGTTCACGATCTTGTGCAATTAAGAAACTCTTCAACTTGTCCTTCCAATACTTAAAATCTTCACCATCAAACATAGGTGGTCTATTGATATTTCCTCCAGCAACTTCTTCACTGAATCCAGACATGTTGAATCATTGGATCTTTTTCAATGCCAACTCTAATGCCAATTGAAGGTGCAAATATGAGAAGGTGGTGGTTGAGTTGTGTTTGTTTAAATCAGATTCTTTTTCATTTTTGGACTAAAGTTGGTTCGGGTTTGATGACTCAGAGCATAAATGGTAACAAAACTAAGGAATGCAGGAGTAAAGTGACACAAATAATTTATCATAGTTCACCACCAACTTGGTAGCTACGTCTTGTCCCCTCACGTAGAAGGATTTAATCCACTAATTCAACTCCTTGATTTACACAATACCTGACCCTACAAGTCAGTCTTCTCAAAACTACATGACAATCCCAGACTTTTTTAGGAACACAAACACCTTAATTCTTCAAGCCAAATCTTCTCCAAATAATCTGACAAACCCAGATTGTTGAAGGCACACAACACCTTGACCCTACAAGTCAAGTCTTCTCAACACAATCTGACAACTTAGATTGCTTGAGGAATACTAAAGCCACTATCGGGCTAGGTTACAAGAGTTTGGAACGTGATTGGTTTGCTTCTAACAAAGCAAATTTGATACAATGATTTTCCACACTTACAATGAAGCACTAAGTACTAAATAATATAAAGAGTGTTTTGCTAGAACTTTAAAACCTTAAACTCTGAATACTTAGAAAAATTGAGCTCTTGAAGTTTTTCTAAATGACTTTAGTTTTTAGGATTTCTGAGTTGCTTGTACGTTGTGGTTGTACTCTTCTTCAACCTTGATCCTCTATTTATAGGAAAAATTAGGACTTCAGTTTACTTCCTTGTGAATTATGCCTAGTTTTGGTTAGATATTTACATTTAGGGGGTGAATTTTGAAATGATACCACATAAGTATATTTATGTGAGTGTAGAATTCACTGCTGATGCATGAGAGTTATGCTCTTGTAGTTTAGTATTTGGACATGTCAATATGATTGTAAAAAATATATAGAAACATAGTACATTTTTTGGACTTGTCCATTTGGTGAGTGATTAACACTAAAACATTTTGAATATAAATTTGTAAACTCTTCTTTTGGGATGATCTCACTATCTCTCATAATAGTATAAATTCCTATAAAGTTAAAAATATTTCCAGTAAGATTCCAACGAAACAAAGGGCATTGAATCAAATAAAATTTTCAAAATCTTATAAATTGTGTCTAATGGTTTCCCTTATATGAATCACCTCTCAACTGTAGTTTTTTTTTCTTTCTTTTAGAAAGCCTTAATAATCTATATTCGGATAATCTTAAAAACTAATACAATTATTTTTTGGTAAAATAATTAAATTAATGCGTGCAAGTCCACATATGGTCCATTCCTAGTTTATCTAGCAAACAAAACAAAAAAACAATATAGATGAAAATAGGGTTTAATAATTTTTTTATTAGTCCTTATAAAATTTATATTTTTTGTTTTTAGTCTCAATTAAGAAAAATTTAACAATTTTTTTTATTAATCCTTAGAGCTTCGGGTTCATATAAATAATCAGAAACTATAAAGAAACTAAATATACATTAAAGACAATAAAAAACTGTAAAACTGTGTAACTCAATAAATATTGATATTTTTCCTTGCCTTAAAACGAGCTCCATCATTCCAAGACAAACATCTTTGCAAACACCACCACTGGTTTAATTCATCACTCCTTGCACTTGATTGCTACCTAAGAACATTACACAAACAAATTTGTTCCTAGAGATCTTCAGTGATACGAAATAAGTGGAACCCTTTATGATTTCTTTAACGATCATTAAATAAAAAATCATACATATAAAAAAGATAAGGAAACGAAAAACATCATGAATTAAAAACCATACACTTTAGAAAATAGGTGGAAGGTATACAAATATTTCTAAAAAATAGTAAACACATATAGCAACAAACATTGAATTAGCATTTGTAAAAAAAGAATGAGTGAAATGTGAATTAAAATCGTGTAATTTTTTTAGAGGAATTATGTATATATTTTTTTTAATATTTAATGTAAATTTCAAATTTGAAATATTTGTTTGCATAAAATAATTTTTTTTATGTATTACAAATTTTTTAAATTTAATTTCTTAATAAATATTTTAAATTTATTGGAATTGAATGGATATTTATTTTTATTTTGTATAAATTTGAGGTTAAATTTATTGTTATTAGGATTATTATTATATTCATAACATATTACAAAAAATGTATATATTTTTTTGTAACAATAAATGTATATGTTTTTTGAATTCAATTTAAAAAATATTATTTGTGTTATTAATTTTTCAAATCCATATTATTGTTACTGGTATTTATTATTTTAATCAATTTGATTTTACTAGACACAATTTCTATACATGAATATTATATTATATTTTAATAATTTTTTATAAGTATTATTTTTGGGAACATAATATTATTATATTTTATACTATAGACATACAATTATATTTTTTACATTTATATATATATATAAAATTTAATTTATTTTGATTATAAAATTATCTATATTAAAAAATATATAATTTTGTATCTCGGAGAAGTATTTTTTGAAAATATTGAGCTATTGTATTTGCTATGATTTTGTCCGATGATTGTGATGGGATTATAATAATTTCACCATTAAGACCAAATTTAGTTTATTAAAAGTTATAATTTAAAAACTCAATTAATACTGTATTTTCTAAAATTTTAAATTTTAGTCTGTTGATTTGAATTTGATTGTTGATGAGATTAATTTTAGGTAAACAACGATGAGTATGTTATTAGGCTCATCAATTTTAACCAAATTACGTAATTGTGTGTTTGAATATTCAAATTTAAAATTTTACAAATGATTTTAGTTTATGAATTATTTTTATCCCACAGTTGTAAATAAGAAAAGTTTCGTAATTTTTTGAAACTTTCTATTTCAAAATTGAAACGATTGAATAATGATTTTATCATTTATGTTTTCATTTAATTATCCATTTAATGTATTTTTATTTAAATTAAGAATGTTTATTTTTTTACTCAATAACTCATTAATTATTTTTGAAGAAGTTTATACCATTTTTTTTTAATTAAAATTGCTCTATATTTTTATTTGGAGCTCTATTTTTTGGAAGATTTGAGAGAGTTTGGATTATACCTTAATATATACTATTGTTTTATAGATATTATATTATTTAAAATTGTAAGAATATATACCAAGATTAAATACAACCAATTTCAATCATTAATCCTTACATGTGACATCCTCAGATGCATTATATTTTCTGGTGCATTCTATAGTTAATTAATACAATAATAATTCTATTAAATTAAATCAAAATACAATCAATTTAATTTGTTGTGTTTTCCTCAATTTAATTTATTTTTTTATTTTAAATATTGATTCAGTTATTACTATGACATTAATATCGTGCTATTAATGAAGTGTAGTTGACCGAATCAATTGTAACATGTGGTCGAAAAAATGGCAATTACCATTAAAAATTATAGCAATATTTCAAAAACAAAATTGTAACATCAATTGTACTACATTTAGTAAAATAAAAACAATTTCACGACATAATTGTAATTTGCACCGCCAATTAAAAAAAAATTAATTGCCACCTTCGCAATTGTAATAATTCAAAAAAATTTAAATTACACTTCTATAAACAATATAAATAATTTCAAAATTTATGCTCATATATGATAAATTTTTTTTATGAGACGATAAAATGATAAAATGTAGTTGATATATGATAAAATTGATAATATAATTGTAATATGACAGTTTTCATTAAAATAATTCACAATTTTTTGATTGAAACCTTCTAGATGTTACAATTACCATAAACATAAAATTTGACAAACTTGTTTTGAATTGACCATATACATGGATATAGTGGTAATTAAAAAATGATTAAATGTTAAAAAAACAATTATAAATTTAAAGTAGTAATTTTTTTTTTACTTTTCATTTAAGTTTAATTTGTTCACAATACTAGACATTATTTTTTTTGGTTGCACTTACACTTTTTAAATTGAAAAATGGTTTAAATTCTAATATCATATAATAGTCTTAATAATGTACCGAAAATATTTAGATGACGTTTACATGAAATATCTAAAGCATTTAGATTTTAGATGTCTATTTTGGTAACATATTCATTTAAATCGATATGTTAATATATTTTTTGATTGATTGAGATAAGTACTGAGGATATGTGGCAAACTCAAAAGTTTGAATTTGTTGGAGTGATATTTTAGTTGGGGATCGAATGTATTGTGAAAACTTGAGATGTTCATTATAACTTGAAGTTTAAAAGAAAGACATTGAACCGAAAAATAGTTAATGAGAGGGATATGTGTTTTTGACTGGAGCAGAAAAATATATATTAAATATATATTACAGTTTCTTTTTACTTAAATTTCATAATTTGTAAATTTTGAAAAGAAAAAATCTATTGTGAAAGACGTTAACACAATGACTTTGATTGTTAGAGCTATTGCTATTATGTAACGATCCTATTTTTAAGATAATTTTAAATTTTCATCATTTACATTTCTGGTTTAATTTGAAAAGATGAATTGATCAAATTTTTATAATAAAATGATATATTAATGTGCAGAGTTAAGAAATATATAAAAATGTAAATTCTAAAATTACTATAGAATCATAATGTAATTACCAACACTATTTGCATATATCTAAAAAAACAAAACTAAATTGAATTGAATAATAAAAAGAAGGAATGATTCCTAACTTCATAATTTAATAGATCATATCTGATAAATAAATCAGTATAAAATAGCATCATATCTTCTAAAGTTTATTTAATATATATGTATTCACTCTAAATATAATCCATCTAAATAAGTATATTAAAATATTTAAAATAAAAAACTTCAATGGTTTGGTGTTAAAAGACATCTATTGTTCCTTAGTTGTAAGTAATGAGCGAGTTTTAAGATATTTCCTTGGATTACCAACTTATTATACACTCATCATAAATTTTTATGACTCAAAATATAAAGAACTAAAATAAAAGAAAACTTTAGATACTCAATTTAAACACAGATTGAGACCCTAATGTGGTGATCATTAGCAAACATACAAACTTAGATATACGGAATGAATATAAGACTAAAAAAATTGATTAAATAAACTAAAAAATAGTTCACAAAGAGAGAGAATGTAGCATGTGGAAGAAAATGTTTAATGAACGGAAAAATCTATAAAAAAAAAATTGTATAAAAGATTATGTTAATCTAATATACAAAGTATTCAAATTATGAGTCTATTTGAAAAACAATGTAGAATATGCTACTTTTATTTGTTACATTCAAAACTAAATGTTTTAGGTAGGAGGTTAGTATCCCAATAAATTATTAATTTGTTAGATAAGTGCAATGTATGTTATTTTATTTGAATCAAGACAATTGTTGATAGTGTAATTATTTTGATTTGATAGTGTAGATGAAGTAATTATTTTGATTTTCTAAATGTGTGAGGTGCGTTCATTGTAATGTTATTTGTATCGAAATTAAATACATCATCAAACTCTAGCTCTCTCTCTTTTGTTAGTAATTAATTAACTAAATTGATTAATAAAAGACATATTTGAGGACTAAACTAACAAATCAAAGACACATTCGAAGATAAAATAATTAACACAAGATACATTTGATTACTTTTATTTTGTAAAAATTGTTTAATATTTAATTAATTATAGGGCTATAAAATAATTGATTAAATATAACCGAAAGAACCTATAAAACTTGGAGACCGTGTACCTCTCGATCGCCCCTCTCCCTCTGCTCATGCACTAGATTCAATGTTCAACTCCAAAAACCGACAAAAACTTGTAAGTCGATCGATAGTACCATTCTGAGGAGAAGGTCATAAGTGACAATTATAGCTAATCTAACCCCGCAAACAAGTTTGAACTTAGTGAATGAACTAAACTGTTATACTTAAATTTATAAAATAACAATTTAGTTCGTTAAATTAAAAAAATATCAATTAATTTAGTTTTTTTTTTCTTTCAAATTTTACCTCACAATTTTAAAGGATGTATGTTTATTTGGGTGCAGCAAAGACTATTTAAGCCAACATTTAACTAACTTGAAAGATTAAATTGATCGGTTTTTTTTACCATTTTAAGAAATAAAATGACTCCTTGCTCTTAATATTTTAAAAGTTTTAATTTAGTACTATACTTCTTTAAATAGTTTGTTTTCTTATCTTTTAAATACATCAATTATGAGCTCCTTATCTTTTAATTTGTATTCCAAAATAGTCCTTTACTTTGTAAAAGTTACTTTAATGTGGCATCTTTTATTCTGAAATGATGTTTTATTCTATTCTGCAAATATTATTACGTGATCTTTTTCAAACACAATTTAAGTTAAACGAAAAAGATCACACTAAAATCAGAAGTTAAAGTAATTAGAGCCATAATTGATAGAGTCAAGTTGTTACATATAAATTTTGTCAAAAAATTATCTTTTCAAATAAAAATAATTACTATAAAGACTTATAATTTGTTTGTTATAGATTTAAAAAATATATAATAATCTGAAAAACAAAATTAAAAATGAATTCAAATGGAAAGTTGTTGAGTGTATTTCTTTAAAAAGAGAAACAATAACATACATCGATTGACATAATAAAATAAATAATTCTCATTTGTTGTTAGCATAAAAAAATTTTACATTGATAATGTATCTACAATGTAGAACTCTAAAAATCATTTTCCATAATAAATTATTTTTCAAAAATGATCTTCATAATAATTAACAAATATAAAATATATATTTTTTTGTTACGAAAACTCTAAAAATTAATCTCATAAAATTTATACAATGGAATTGAACAAAAAAAGTAAATTAATAAATAAATATGTATTTTAGCATTTCTTAGAAATTAAATTTTGAACTCTATATTTATATTTATTGTGCAATATTTGTATTTTTTGTCTATAATTTTTCCAAAATATTACCATGGTCAATACTAAAACTAAAACAAAAAAATAAAGAAAAGGTAAATTCTTATTCTAAAATTCTTGAAACTGAGTTTAATTTCCAAATTTTTAGTAGTTATTTTACTAACCAAATTTTTAGTAGTTATTTTACTAACCAAATTTTTTGAATTTCCCCATAATTATTTTCTGCCAAAAAATTTCATTTTCAAATTTCTCGATAACAAAATAACTACAAAAAATGAATTTTTCAGTTTCTAATGTTTTCTCAACTTTTTTTTTTTTTTGTCTACTGAAAATTTGAAAATTAAAATTTCGAAAACGAAAAATTTGATATGCACAATTTTTTCTCAATCTTTTGTTGTGTTTCAGTAATTTCAAAAACGAAAAATTTGATCAACAAAACTTTTACTCAATTTTTTTTTCTCTACTGAAAATTTTGAAATCAATTGTTTTGCCTACTTGAAATTTTGAAAACAAAATATTTGTTTGGCAAAACTTTTTTTCAATTATCTTTAGTTTGTTGGAAATTTCAAAATTGATTTTTTTGTATACTGAAATTTTTAAAATGAAAAATTTGGAAGATAAAAAACGGATTCAAAAATTTTCAATAAGAGAAAGTAAAAATGATAAGGATAAAATTGATTTTTAAAAAAATGTTGGGATATATGTCAAAATAAGGGTATCAAATCTAATTTTCAAAAAAGTAGTTTAAAGTTTCTATGTTTTATTCTATAAGTGATCCTCATTTGAGACCGTAAGTTTTATGCTGAGTTAAAGAAGCCTAGAGATGTTTGTCTAGTGATGTGATTATGGGTGGTTTTGTGTTTGATATAGCGTGGTTTTGAATATAATTTGGTTAATTATGATTTAATTTAAATTATAGTAACTTATGCTTAGATTCTCAATTTAAAAAAATATTTTTATTACTTTTTAAAAAAAATTGAGTTTGAGAGATTTTGTTCTGACATAAATAAAAAACACAATTATTTTTAGCTTGAGAGATTTAATTTAATGTTTAGACATAATTTTAATTTTATAAATATGTATCATTTTAATTTTAATTTTTATAAAAATATTTTTTTAATTTATATCTCTGTAAAATCAAAATTCTTTTTAAAAAGAGTCCTTTTATGTACTTTTTAATTAAAAATGCTGATATGGTTATTTTTTTTATTCGTTTTTAGATGTGGCATATGCTAACTAGATTTAAGATGTTGACTACGCATTTTTTATTAATAAAAATTAAATAATAATAATAATTTTAATTAAAAAAATTCAACCCCAACCCATATCCCACAATTCAAAAATCCAGAAAAATTAATCTCAAAAATTAATATCTCGTTTCAAGTGAAATACTAAAGGATTATATTCTTCTAATGACTCCTAATTCATTGGATTTGGAATGAAAATTCCTACAAGCAATTAATTTATCTTCAAAATCTATTTATGTTAAAATATGCACGGCGCTTCCTTATAATTCAACGATATTGGCTTAAATATGCACGGCGCTTACTTATAAAAAGTTGAAATTGGTGATTAGGGATGAAAATAAATCAGACTGATCAGGCTTATCGACATGGGTCTATGGTCTAGTCTACGTTAGGTTCAGGTCATACTATACTTTTTTCTTAAACAGATAAAACTAAGAGTTTTAAAAACATTTATTTAGTCAAAAATGTCATACTACATGCCACATAATAAGTCTTTTAAGTCTATTAGACCGACTTATTTTAAAAAATATCAATAATATTTTTTTACTATATTAATTATTATATTAAATTTTGATCTTTTGATTATATATTCAATTTTTAGTAATTTACACATATTAACCTTATTTAGTTTTTGACATATTTAAATGTATTACTATAAAATATAATTTAAGTATAATGTATATAAATTCATATTCTTTAAAATGTGAGGTTAAATATTAAAATAAAACTTAATTTCATTGACATATTAACTCGTTAATCTATTTAAATATATATTTGATTACTTATTCAAATTGTAATTTTAAATAAAATAATTAAGGCCAAACTCTGAAAATTGATATTGTTTCAATTCAAAAGCCCAGAAACATTTATCACCAATAAGAGTGGGAATAGGCTAGGTCGAGTTAGACTTTGATAGGTCTAAGTCTGATATGTGATATGTCATATGCTTATTTTTTAGGTCTGAAAATGACCTTGATAGAAGTCTGATATGATTTCTTTTCATCTTATAGTACTGATGATTTTGGCATGGTAAAAATGAGAGATGAAGGAGTATGTAAAATTATCGGTATGAGAGATGTTTGGGTTGAAACTGGGATTGGTTGTTAGCTTCAATTGAAGAATGTTAGACATGTTCCTAATATTCTTCTCAATTTGATTTCAGTGAAAGCCTTGGATATTGATGGTTATCACACTTACTTTAGTGGTGGTGGTATATGTAAAATAACCAAAGGACCCTTAGTGGTTGCAAATGAGTAAAGTTTCACTTCTCTCTATAGGATGTCTATGAAGCTATGCAAGGAAGAACTGGATACAATTGAAGATGTATCTTCTATTTATGGCATATGCGCCTCGGTCACTTGAGTGAGAAATGACTCAGCATACTTGCGAAGAAAGTTTTTCTTCTTGTAAAAGGCACGTCTCTAAAAACTTGCACTCATTGTTTTGCTGGAAAACAACATAGAGTTTCTTTTCATAATATTGGTCCTTATAGGAGGCAAAATATTCTTGATTTAGTTCATACTGATGTTTGTATGATGGATAGTAAATCTCTTGGTGGTGCATCATATTTTGTTACTTTTATTGACGACCACTCTAGAAAAGTGTGGGTCTTTCCTTTGAAATATAAAGACCAGGTATTTGGAGTCTTCAAGCACTTTCATGCAAGTGTTGAAAGAGAAAAGGGAAGAAAATTGAAATGTGATCGATTAGATAACGGTGGTGAATACAGAGGTCCATTTGAAAAGTATTGTAGAGAACATGGAATCATGTTTGAGAAAACAGTTCCAAAGACACCTCAATATAATGGTGTTGCAGAGAGAATGAATCGTACGATTAATGACAGAATCAGATGTATGCTATCTCATGCAAAATTATCGAAATCCTTTTGGGGTGAAGCAATGAAAACTGCAGTGGATTTGATCAATATTTCTCCTTCTATTCCACTTGATGGTGATATTTCAAATAGAGTGTGAACATGGAAATATGTCTTTTCCCGTTATTTAAGAGTTTTTGGTTGCAGATGCTTTGTTCACATTCCAAGAGATGAGAGGTCCAAGCTTGATATAAAATCCAAACAATGTATATTTGTCGGTTATGGCGATAGAGAATTTGGTTATTGATTGTGGGATCCGATTGATGAGAAAATTATCAGAAGTCGAGATGTGATATTTCTTGAAGACCAGACTGTTGAAGATTTTGATAAAGCTGAAAAACAGAAACCAAATTCTAGAAGTTACATTGATGTTGCGTCTTAACCCCTACATAAACTCTTGTTGATGGGGGAGATATACATGTAGATGATGAGAATGTAATTGATGATCATGTACCTCACCATGATGAACAGGTTCTAATTGAGCCACCAGTCGAGTTTGAGTTGAGAAGATCTACTAGAGAAAGCAAACCTTCTCAAAGATATCCTCCACATGAGTATGTGACGATCATTGATAGTGGAGAGCCAGAGTACTATCAAGAAGCTATTACAAATGTTGATAAAGAAAAATGGTTGAAGGCCATGCAAGAATAGATGAATTCCTTGCATGAGAATCACACATTTGATTTGGTAAAGTTGCCTACGGGCAGAAAAGCACTCAAGAACAAATGGGTATACAAGATAAAGGCAGAAGATAATAGTTCTCAACCAAGATACAAAACAAGATTGGTTGTGAAATGTTTTAATCAGAGAAAAAGTATTGACTTTGATGAAATTTTTTCACCTATGGTGAAGATGTCCTCTATTTTAGTTGTGCTTGGGTTAGCTGCTAGCTTGAACCTAGAAGTTGAACAAGTTGATGTGAAAACTGCATTCCTTCATGGTGATTTAGAGGAAAAGATCTATATGGAGCAACCAGAGGGTTTCAAAGTCAAGGTAAAGAACAACTTGTATGTAAATTGAAGAAAATCTTGTATGAGATTAAGCAAGCACCTCGACAATGGTACAAGAAATTTGATTCTTTCATGAGGAAACATGAGTACGGTAAAACTACTTCTGACCATTGTGTGTTTATCAAGAAATTCTCTTATGGTGATTATATTATTCTCTTGTTATATGTGGATGACACGTTGATTGTTGGTCATGACACTAAGAAGACTCAATCTCTAAAGAAAGATTTGAACAAGTCTTTTTCAATGAAAGACTTGGGTCCTAAAAAGCAAATTCTGGGAATGAGAATTACTCGTGACAGGAAGCATAATAAATTGTGGTTGCCTCAACACAATTACATTGAGAAAGTGTTAGAGAGGTTCAACATGAGCAATTGTAAACTTGTTAGTACTTTACTTGCTACTCATTTTAAATTGAATTCTGATCAATGTCCTACAAGTGAGAAAGACAAAGAAGAGATGAAGAAGGCTCCTTATGCATCCGCAGTTGGTAGTTTGATGTATGCTATGTTATGCACAAGGCCGAATATTGCTCATGCAGTTGGAGTTGTTAGTCGATTTCTCTCTAATCCTGGTAAAGATCATTGGCAAGCAGTGAAGTGGATTCTCAAATACCTCAGAGGCACTTCCAAAGTGTGTTTATGCTATGGAGGTGGTGAACCTATGTTGGATTGCTACATAGATGCAGATATTGCAAATGATATTGATTCTAGAAAATCTACTTCTGGTTATATGATGACATTTGCAGGGGGAGCTGTGTCATGGCAATCAAGGTTACAAAAGTGTGTTGCTTTATCCACTACTGAAGCTGAGTACATTGCAGCAACTGAAGCTTCCAAAGAACTCTTGCGAATGAAGAAATTCCTACATGAGTTAGGCCTCAAGCAATACAAGTTTGTGTTATTCTGTGATAGTCAGAGTGCGATCCATCTCAGCAAGAATCCGACTTTTCATGCAAAGTCGAAGCATATTGAAGTGTAGTATCATTGGATACGAGATGCACTGGAAATGAAGTCATTTTTAATTGAGAAGATTCATACTGATGAGAATGGTTCAGATATGATGACGAAGACCTTTGTCTGTGTCGAAAATGATATGCTGTAGAAAGAAAGCCGACATGGTTGAGCAGTACCTTTCCACTTGAGTCGTGAGGGGGAGATTTGTTAGATGGACTCACTCCTCAAGTGGAACCCACCAAATTTTATTAATATTATTAATATTATTATTATTAGTATTAATATTGTTATTATTGAAAAAAATGAAAAAAAAGGGTTTTAATGGGCTTGGCCCATGTGAAGGAAATAAAAGGGATTTAGAAATTCCTAAAAAAAGTAAGGAAGAACGGCATCCAGAGAAGAAAAATAAGGGTTTAGTTTTGGTGGTGGTAACATGTGTGTAGCAAACTTGCTCCGTTTGATCTACAAATTTAGTATGTTATTCCTACCAACAACAGTTTTACCTTCTCTAAGAGTTACTTTGGCATATTCACTTTAGTGGTAGGTTGTTATAATGTTGTTATTGTTGATTGACGTTCCCTATTGTTATTAGAAAGACTCTTGGTATACCCATTAATTATTTTAGTGGGAGTTTTTACTGGACTAGGTCCCGTGATTTTTATTCTTTCAATTTGAGGGAAGTTTTCTATGTTAAAAATTGTGTTTGTCTCGTATGTAATTTCTACCAATTATTATTGCTCTTGGAATTGTATTTTCTTTTTTGGACATTTATCTGCACAGCTGAGAGAAAAATATTACGTATTATTTAGATAATTACAGTTAATTATCTCTAATTTTTCCAACATATAGTTTTATGGATTAACTATTACAATCTAATTTATTAGCATATCAGACTTTGGAATATGAGATTGTTGAAAACCACAATGATTTATGTTCTACATGTTCTAACATGTTATTGTTGATCTGGAAATGTTAGGGACCCAATATGAATTCCCACAATACAACTATGTTCGACTTTTGGTCATATATATATCTTATCCATTGAGAACTTTTTTCCCATTTTAAAATAACATCCTTCGAAAAGAGGAATATTTTTAACCTATTAATTGCACATCCTTCAATTTCATAATTAAACCAACTAAACTTCTTTTCTGACATATTCACATCTATTAAATCTATTTACTCAATAAACCTATGTGTTCCCTTCTAGTTACCACTATGTTAAATTTATTCATATATATTCCAGTAACATGAGCTTAAATTATGTCCAATTTAAATATTACCACTAATCAACTATTTATTTTTGATAAATAGAGAGAAACTTTGCTCTAACTAGTAACCATAAAGCAGAGGTGGACATAATATCCGGATTCACCCGAACTCGACCGACCGATTCAATAGAAAATTTAAGTTTGTAGATGGGTTTCTTCGGGTTGATGGGTTGAGCCGGTGAAAAGTAAGGGTTCATATAGGTCTACACGGTTGTATTCAGATGAGTAATTTGGATATGTCGGTACCCGAATCCGACCGAATTATATTATTATTTTATATTATATATTAATATTATTAGTTTTATATTATATATTAATATGTAAAATTAAAATACACGCACCATAGTAGTACTAACTCACTTTCAGTACTAATACACTCACGCATCAGAGAGCCACAACCTGTCTAAGACAAAAAAAAATTAAAAACCCAACAACACACAATCTCCCAGCAGCCCAGCCTATTTAACACTGATTTCAGTTCAAATTCCAACCCATTTTTATCCACCCACCTACACCGGACGATCCAAATCCGATGTACTCGAATAAAAAATAGATGAAATTTAACTAATAAATACCACTCTTAAAATTGAGTCACTTTTAACACTTTTAACTCAAAATCGTCCGATGTCCACCCCTACCATAAAGGATCGGGAGAACATTTACTAGAAAGGCCTCATATGTGATCATTGGACAACTTCTCCTATAACAGTAACGTACTTATGAACTACTTTATAAATTAAAGTAGCTTAATTAATCTAATTCAACTAATAGTTAGATTTGTCCTTTATAAGCTTTTATGGTCAGCTTTGGCTTTAATGATCAGTCCAAAGAACTGTTTTGAACATAGGTGGGGTATATATTGCACGTGCACCTAGGTACCATAGCGAGCCATATAACGCAATCAAGTACTTACTATTTCTGGTTTCATATGTAAAACACTAACATAGGACCCACTTTTTAATTGAGTGAACAAATCATATTTTAAAGAATAAAATAAATAATATAAATCATTAATTTTTAAATGAATAAATGATATTGTATGTATATGAATAATTAATATATCTATTTATATTATCAAATTTTTATTTTAAATGAATTAAATTTCATTTGTATTAAAATAGAAGTAAGGCAAATGATATTGATAGTAAAAGTCCGTTTATTTCAGATTTAAAAAAATATTTTAATTTTATATTTTTAAAAATAGTAGAATATATTTTAAATTTATTTGTTATTGATTAAAAAAATAAATTTGATATTTAATAATTTCAATATTTTTTAATAGAAATTTTAAAATGATAAAAATTATTTTTTAATATATATATTTCAAAAAATAAATAAAATATTTAAATGACATTTTATAAAACTATTTAAATCAATCACATTTTTTATAACATAGATATTTATTCGATATGATTTTTATACAAATTAATACAACAAAAGTGATTTAACGATGACATATGATTTAAAAAAGCAAAAGTTTTTATATTAATCGGTGATAATTAAATCTTATAAATATCATATCATATTTTAAAAATATAGACTCTTAATCTCTATTTTTTTTAATATAATTATAATTTTCTTTAATAAATTCATTTTTATAAAATTATATTTGAGATATTTTAAAAAAATATCGCAGCTACAATAAAAAAAAATACTATAGACTAAATATGAAATACTTTATAAAATAAAAATAAAAAAAGATAGACATTTCACTAGGATTAAAATAGAGATGTCACTATCTACAATCTACATGTCATGTTCTTTTGGATAAAATATTCTTTGTTTGTATCGTATCAAGTACTAAGTCAGCAATTATATGTGTATATCTACAAATACTTTATTTTAAAAAAAATATTTTTTGTAAATAAATTAATTAAGTATAATTTTTTCTCTTGTTTAGACAATACAAAAAATATTATTACATCAAAATGTTAATACATCATACTCACACTTAATTTAAAGATAAAATATTTCAATGT
The DNA here is from genome assembly GCF_000331145.2 of Cicer arietinum. Lineage (NCBI taxonomy): Eukaryota > Viridiplantae > Streptophyta > Magnoliopsida > Fabales > Fabaceae > Cicer > Cicer arietinum. The sequence continues at coordinate 15,835,202 of NC_021161.2, read as the reverse complement.
TACATCGATTAACTTTACAAACTTAATATAAATACGGGGGTATCCACAAATATTGTTTCCTTTACGTCCACGTACACCTCCATCACCTAGCAAGTGTGACACCTTAAATTAAATATTTATGATATTTATAAAAAACTTAATGAAGTTCACAACAGATAGAAAATGAGTAATTCAAACTTAGTTTCCAAAAGTTCATGATATCACATATACAATATAAACATTCTTCATTTTTCCTCCATAAATAAAATGAAAGACATCAAAATTAACTTAATCAACTGTAACTTGACATTTTAAAATTTTCAATATCGTTATGAAATATCATTACAAAATATAGAATTGATCTCAATCCCGACGTCATCTATTAGAGGCGAAAATCTTCTCTAAGTTAGACATAATGACACAAGATACCGAGCAAATGACTCCAAGTTTGAACATGTAACACTTGTGTATGTGTATTTGGATTATGTAATCAAACTCATTTTAATAGTATAATACACATAGGCCAAATACGCACATAACGGGATATTTTCAATTATTATCTCATCAACATTTAATTAAAATAAATCAGTTATCATAGCATATTCAAGTCCTTGATAGGCTTACTCAACATCCTACTCCTCTAGTCACTATTGGCGTTAGTCGGAATATTATTTTTTATATAGTACTTCTCAAAATTGAAGATCATCTCTAAGCCACATATGAATTCTCTACCCCGAATACACCCAAGATCTTTCATTCATCACCCCAATGTCTTATCCCGAACATCATTGGGGGTTTACTTAGCCTTCCTAATCATCACTTCATACATGCATTCCCACAAATTCACTTAGATCTTAGCCCTCATGTATACTTTTATCCCCCTTACCTTTATTCCCTTGAGTCCTAACTCACTCGTTACTCCTAGATGACTATCATGGGCATGGGTCAAATATGATGTCATATTTCATAATCACTTCATCATATATTATCACATCATCATTAAATTATAATTCATTACATAACCACACTTTAACTCATACATCATCATTTCATAAATACAACTAGCATAATCACTAGTTATCACTTAATCATAAATCATTCACATTACTTACATATATCACATTCTTTATTAAGAATTAAATCAACACTCGTTTATAAAAATAATTTACTACGCATCCTATATTATATACTCATATTTACATCCAACAGCTAACAATTAATCATTTACATATACATAATTCACATTCAGCATCTCACAATTAATCATATCATATATTCATAATTCACAAATATTCACCTCCTATAAGGATCAATACAAAATTAACACACCATAATTTCATATAAATACCTAAAAGTTTCTCCAAACCCTAAAAGTTCGAGGAGTATTTTAGTAACATATCACTATTATTTTAATAATTTATAATCTATAATAATAATAATAATAATAATAATAATAATAATAATAATAATAATAATAATAATAATAATAATAATAATAATAATAATAATAATAATAATAATAATAATAATAATAAGATGTTGTGGCCCTCGCCAACTATTCAAAATATATTGTTGTTAACGAGAGTCTTGACTGTCAAAAATTGTTTTATATGGTTTCCAACGACTAAGTTTTTCACAAATTACTCTAAAATTATTTTCAATATCCTAATTTTTAACACATAGTAGATGGTAATCTATCAAAAAATCATCATCTCTATCCTCTGTAATTAGGATTTTCTTGAAGTGAAGATGATTCTGATTTCACAGAACTAAGTATATTTATCAAAAGTATTGTATCTTAACATAAGGAGATGTTTTGTTTTTAGATTTAGAGACTCTATACAAAACATAGCAAACAAACAGTATAATTTTGCCCCACCAATGAGATGCAACACTGAAGTTAAGCATACTAGCAACAACTAGTTCAGTAAAGTTATATTCTTACTTTTAACTTTACCATTCATTGTAGGCGAATATGGTGCAGTTGTTTCATGTATAATTTCATGCAATTTATAAAACTCAATAAACAAACTAAAATTATACTCAATACATCTTAATCTTTCTACTAAATTAATTTTCAATTTCAATAACAAAAATCTTAAACATGTCAAACACTTCACTTTTATTGTTCATTAGATATACGAAAGTATAATCAAAACAATCGTTAATAAAAGTGATAAAATAAAGTTTTCCATTTGTTGTCAACGTCCCATCAAGTTCACATAAATATTAAATCTAAAGACTCATATTTTTTTCTTACTATTGATTTATGTGAACTCTTTGTTATTTTAGCTTGAATATTAAAATCACATTTTTCAAAATTATTTAAAAATAACTTTGGAATTAAACCTAAATTACTTAAGTTTGAAATCTTTGTTCAAGTGACAAAATCTAGCATGCCAAGTATTTAAATCACACATATAAACAGAAGGAGACATTCTTAATTTAATTTAAACGTGCATCAGTGGTGAACCAATTGCCAACAAAAATATCATATTTAGAATTGGTGTACAAATATGTCCATATGCCTTATTCAGAAGAAAACCATAAACAAAAAAAACATAAACAATATTTTTTTTCTTATTTCTGAGATTCTCTAGAGAAAACACTTTTTTGTTTAATGCTTGAGAATTATTTTTGAAATCCTTCCAAGTAGGGGCAGTTTGTCAATAATAACAACAATTTGAAATTTTTCACGGGAGTGAGCCTCCACGAATCTGCCATCGGTCATATGATACACTAGATAATCTCTCACAACATACTTTTTAGCCTCAACTTTCTCGGTATCATGCTTCTTCTTCAGAGCATCCCAAACATTTCTAGCAGTACTGTTGGAACTATAGTAGTCATACAGATCATCAGCAAGTTCATTGCATTAATTCTTCAACTTTCTTATCCTTTTCTGTTTGCTTCAAACTGAACCAAATCCAATAATCTCTTCAGTTGACATGGCAGAAGAAACGTCTTAAAATTGTTATATTTAAATTTTGAAAACTGTTTCAAAATCAATTTATGTCACCGAAGGTATTACAGGGTTGAGTCGCGGACCAAGTATCTTTCTTTAAGACGTTTTGTGGCACTGCCCGAATTGTGCAAGGCAGACTATCAACCACAAAGTTCTTAGGATAAAACAGTAAGACAAACTGTATCGGAGTTCTACTGCACCGTAGAAAACTGTTCTAGAATCACACCCTCAATATGGTGGTTAAAGCTAATCTCAATATGACCATTAAAACCAATCATAATATGGTACTATGACCACTCATAAATCAAAAGAACAACGACACAAAAAATCGCTCTAAAAGATTACAACACAAAAATTGCTCATAGTGGTATTAAGACCACTAAAAAATCAACGAGAAATTGACGGAACTACAACATAAAAACTGTTCTAAAAATCAAATGGTCGAATGGACTACAGTACAAAACCGCTCTAAAATATTGAAGGGACTACAATACAAAACCACTCTAAATTATTGAAGGGACTACGTTACAAAACCACTATAAAAAATTGAAGGACTTCAATATAAAACCGCTCTAAAATATCGATCTAAAATATCGAAAGGGCAGAAAGAAAGAGGGGAAGTAACTCGAAAATATATCAAGCATAATAGAAAAGGGAAAAAAGAGAAAGTTGGGAAATGCATCCAACTTTGGTGTACTTTTCACAAGAGTTTGAAACTCATTATATAGTGATGGAAACAAACCCACATATGTTTTCTATCCAATGTGGGACTTTATTATTTCGAGAGTTGAAAACTACTCAATATCTGAGATTTGTTCAATGTGGGACTTCAACAATTTTTAAATTTACACACTAACATACTCCATGTTCCAAAACTTGTGCTTCATCTTGTTGGCTTAATCTTACTCCAAAAATTATTTTGAATAAATTTACTTTGATTAATGGAAATTTATGCACAGTTTAGAATAACAGCTTGCAATTGCACATAGCATTGAGCTCCCATTTTGGTGATTAGTGAAGATATAGTTACTCTTACATGAGACATGTAAATAATCTCAGTAGAAAAACAATTTGTAGGGGAGTTTTTTTAGAGAGATAGTAAGATTTCTCTCTAGAACACGACTATTTCCTCCACCCCTTTTTGGTAGGGTTTCTCACTTAGTGTCGCTTGGATCTCTTTATGCCATATCATTAGGGCTATTTCCTCAACATTATTTGAGCTTGTCTCCTTTCTTGTTGAAGGTTTCCCCCTTTCTTTTTGAGGGTTTCCCCCTTTCTTTAGGGTTTCTCTCATTCCCTCCGTTCTTCACATTCCTTCACCCATTCATCTTTGTACCTTGCCACTCCTCGAACCATCAAACAACTGAGCATCCACCAACCATCACGGTCATGATCCCATCATCAAAGGAAAACTCCTTACCACATTCACTACCTCGAACACATGTCTTTATGCTTCTTCCTTATGCCGACACGATCCCGAGATGTCCCCCTCAAAACCCAACATCAGAGATTTACGATTGGATTTTGTTGACTGGTTTGAGATATAGGTAGAGGTGTGCATGGTTGGTTTAAAAAAAAAAATCAAACCATATCCATATTTTAAAACCATTATATGGATTAAAATTTATAACCAAATCCAATTTTTGGTTTAAAATCAATTATAAAACTGATGTAAAATCAGTTATGGTTAAATAACCAATTTCTGGTTATGTAATCGATTTCAACAAATTCAATTTTAAAATCAATTTTTTTTCTCAAATCGGTTTAAATCCAGTTATTTATTAATTGATTTGCGCACTTTTAATTGATTTAAAAACTTTGACATTATATATGAAAAACTTGATATAACTTGTTAATTTCAAGAATTTGATGCATTATGAAACTATGATGACAAAACTACGATCAAGCTTGAACATATTTTTCTTTTCATTACCTTAAACAAATCCTCATCATATAATCCAATCAATAATTATTGTATGTAAACTATAATTTATTTACCGTATTACACCACAACCAGTAGCACTCTCCAAATTTGACATTTGTTCTCAGGTAAAATGGAAAACAAAAAAAGAAATCAATAAATGATTTACAACACGGTGAAATATTGATAAAATATATTATATAACATTAATATAAATATGAAAAGAAAAAATGGTTAAACTTATATAACATGTCAAATGGGAAACATAAAGGAAAACTCTAAGATGGACAAAAATACTAATTTGTACAAAATGAGTCATGTTTTTATTCATTATTTTAAAATTGAAGGTATGAACTTTAGTTTATAAAAAAAGACAAATATGTTTTTTAGGAAATAGATTTTTTTTGTTGTGAAAAGATAAAAGTTTGTAAAGGTGAAAATGGTGAAATTTCTACCTAAAACTCCTACTATAGGAGGAATGATACAAAACTTAATACCTGTAGAAATAGAGAAAAAAAATGATGTATTGTTAATTTAGGAAGATATTGAAATGTAGAAAATGAAGAGATAAATGGAAGAATGGAGTTGGGGTTCAAGAAAGGTGTTACCTCGTTGTTGTCGTCGTATTTCATAGTCAGAGGTAAAATTCTTGGATTTATGAAAGACGAACAACTGCGAAAGCATTTGCCAAGGATGTTTTCATTAATCAAGAACGAAAGTTGGGGGCTCGAAGACGATCAGATACCGTCCTAGTCTCAACCATAAACGATGCCGACCAGGGATCAGCGGATGTTGCTTTTAGGACTCCGCTGGCACCTTATGAGAAATCAAAGTCTTTGGGTTCCGGGGGGAGTATGGTCTCAGAGAAGAAGCAACAATTTTTTGTTGTTTCTCTCACTAGAGAAAGAGAGCATGCATCTTGCTAATTTAGTTTAAATGGTATCTAAATTACAATTTCGATAAATGAATTAGGATTTCAAGAAAGGATTTATGGTTCAAATCCAAAAATAAAATATATTGAATAATAACCGAATAAAGTCGAAATCCAAAAATAAAACATTTATGGATATCCAACAGGTGGTAAATGAGTTGAATTATAACCATATTATTTTAACTGTATATTTAAAATAAATTTGGATTCGGTTATGGATTTGGATCTCATAACCGAAATTTTGGCACAGCCCTAAATATAGGTGCATATTAGATTGGTCCAAAAGTTATTGGTCACCACTAAGGAGAACTTTAAAATTACTTATTATAATTATAGATTTTCCAATTTTATATAAATTACATAAATATATCTAATTTTTGAATAATACATAAATATTCCAATAAAAATATATATTTTCAGTCTACTAAATATTTTAATTTTAATTATTTTTAATATATTTTTTTCAATGTTTCCTTTAACCTTCTCTTACAAAAAACAATTTTTTTTAATTAACATTTAGATTTTCAATTAAAGATTTATTATCACCTATCCTTGTGCTCATTTATTTGGAACCTCGCAATTTTGTGTCACACCTAACCATGGCCTTGATCAAGGCAAACTAACAAAAAAAAAATATTGCTAATTTTATAGTTGAAGCTATTCCATGAAAAAGTAAGCAAAAATATTATATCCTTCGCACAATAAGTATTAGTGTTGTTTAAGAATTTTGACACATACTAAAAAGTACTATACTAATTAAAAGACAGAGAAAAATTATTTTACTAAACTATTAATCTTAGTTATTGATGTGTGTTTCACTATCATTAATGTAAAGTACTACAAAAATACCTTGGAAGTTGTGTAGGTAGTAATAGTTGAATGGTATTATAGGTAAAAATAATTGAACTATAACTTAGAAATTCTTTTTCGATGATCCAATAGTTCAATTTAACTTAATTAGACTAACTATTACTTAGAAATTCTTAGTTTGATTATACAACGGTTTAATCTAACCTAATTTGACTAACTATGACTTAGAATTCAAACTTTAATCGCTCCAATCAATATAAATTAATTATGAATTTGAAATTCTAATTTTAATGGTCTAGCAGTTCAATCAAACCTAATTAGACAAACTATGACTTAGAAATTACAATTTTGATGCCCCAACAGTTCATTCTTAACTAATTAGAATAACTATGACCTAGTGAATATATGTCTGATGATTCAAATGTTTAATCTTAACTAATTAGATTGACTAAGACTTATAAATTTATTTAAATTGAACTTAACTAGATTAATTCAGACTTATAAATTTAGAATTTCGATAATCTAATAATTCAATCGAACTTAATTAGATTAATTATTACTTATAAATTTGAAATTTCGATAATCCAATAGTTCAATTGAATTTAATTAAACTAACTATAATTTACAAATTCAAATTTTAATAATCTAACGTAAATAGATTAACTACGACTTATAAATTTAAAATTTAAATATCAAATTGTATAGTCAAACTCAATTAGTATATAAATAAATTTTAGGAATCAATTATAGAAAGATCAATATTAGAAAATCACGAATTGAAAATCCAACCGTATAGCTCAACTTAATTAAAATAAACTTAGAAAATTACTAATCAAAGATCAAACTGAATAATTCAACTTATTAATACATTTCTTTTTCTTTTTATTGAACTTTATTGTTTAAGCATAGACATTTTCTTAACTATCAACTCTTTTATTTGTAAAATAAAAAATAAAATATAGTACAAATTGTTAATTTAAATTTTGTATACTATTGGTAAATTATTTTAATTTTATTACTTATATCTCTTATTTTTCTATCCAAACTCTATCAAATTTTTATAAAATTAAAATACTAAAAATGTATTTTACTATTTCACTCATTTTTAAACTATATTTTGTTTATTTCTCTCTTCATCAGTATCACGTACCTCCTAACATCTGATACCCATATCACATACTCATACATCGCACCTCATAACTCATATTCATACATAACTCACACTCTTCACTCATAATTACACCTCATATTTCTCTTCTTATTATTATGCTTAAAACCACCAACAAGATATATTTTCTGATCTATTGAGTTCATCTTTTTTTCTTTTAAAATATGAGAATTTTATGTGATCTAAGTTCACTTTCGTTACAGAATTTGTGTTCACATATATGTACGTAAAGTGAGTTCAAATACATGTAAAATTTTGTAATGAGTAGAAAAGGTGTGTATCTGAACTCAACTCACGTACATGTACATAATATGTATGTAAACTAAGTTCAAGTACATGTAAAAATTTTCAATTAATAACAGAAGTTATACTTGAACTTAGTTCAAGAAAAGTTGTGAGTTTCACGATGAAAGATTGTGATGAACCTGAATTCGAATCCCTATAGAAGAATTATAAATGTTTAGTATTCAACGTCCGACATACCTCAATGGATAGAATCTATAGAAAAAAAAAAAAAAAAAACATCTCTAAGCCATATGAACGGTTTCAGTAATATATATGTTGATGGTAAAATATAAACAAAATTTAGAAATGTAAATGTACATATAGCTAAGAACTTAAAAACAAACTCCAATGATTTAGTCTAGTAATGGCAGATATTAGATGCACAAGTTGTAAATTCAATACTAACTAATGTCATATGAAGAAGACAAATATAAATCTCTTTATAGTTATTTAATAAATCATAATGTTTCTCTACTTTAGATTGTGGTACTGTTCTTTCACTCTTAATTTTTATTCTAAGATTAAAAATTATAACTAAAATATTAATTTTGATAAAAAAAAATTATAACTATGAAAGAAATTATTTTTCATATTTGTTCACTGTAACACCCCAGATTTTATAATAAACTATTTTATTAAAAAAAAAATTAAATAATTAATTTGGTGTTAAAATTATTTTAAAATATATATTGATAAATTTTGTGATTAATTTGTGTTATATGGGTGCTTCTATGTTGTTCTAGTTTTATACATATTTGACTAAATGAGTAATATAAATAACAAATATTATATTTTATTATTTTATATATTTTTAAGAAATAATATTACTTTAATGTAAATATTTTAAATAATAAGATTTTTAGTGATTTTACTTGTATATGTGCGTCAGTAAATAATGTGATATTTTTATGTACATTTGACTGATGTTAAGTGCGCATATAATTATATTTTAATTATTTCTAACATTTTTTATGTTTAGTTATTATTTTTTAAATAACTTTTATGAGATATTAGTAATTCCATGATTGATTTCCTTTATTTTTTATAAATTTCCTATGGTATGGTGATTTTATACATATTTATCGTGACTTAGTAATTAATATAAATTGTTGATGTCATATTTATTTACTTTATCGTTTTGACTATTTTATAAAGATGGTAGTATGTTTACGTGATTATTTAAAAATATTATAGTAATAATTATAGTTATCAATGTATTGGTTATCAATGTATTTTAAAAGATTGATTACTTTATTTTATAAAATATTAGTTTTGAAATATTGGTAATATTTTAGTAATGAAATTGTATAAACAAAGTGTTAAAAAAATTAGTTTTGATAATTGTTAATTTTATTTTAAAAAAATAAAAAAAATGAATAAAATGTGTTTTATGGATTAGACCCATATGCAAGAATAAAATCTAATTAAACAATAAAATAAAATAAAAATCAATTGAAAAAAAGAAGAAAGAGGAGTGGGACACACATAATAGAATGGAAGTTGCCGCACTTGGAGGAGGAAAAATAAAATAAAATAGATATCAATGATATATAGCTATCCCATTAAACTTCCTCCGTTTTAGTGCAAATTTCAGTATGTTGTTTCATTTTTTAGATTATTAACAATCTAAATTTCTCAAAAATATTCGACTTCTCTATTTATAGAATTCATTATTTTGTACCGTGCTTCTTAATCATAAGTTCAATTTAGGGTGAGTTTAGGTGACTCAATTTCGAAATTAACCCTTTTAGAGTGTGTTCTCATAATTTATTTTTGACATTTACCCTTAAACTATCAGGTTAGATCAATTGAAGGACAATGAGTCAAATAACAAAGGCTTTTTGCTCGTGAACTCGTATTCATATGTGAAAGTCTTGAAATAAGGTAAGGGGTGAGAGACTGTTTGAATTTTTTAGTATAATATATAGTGAGATGAATGAGAAAACTGTATTTTCTAATTATTTATCCGGGGATCGCTACGTACGGCAGTAGCTCTATGAGAGATATATTAGTTAATGTGAAAATATGATGATTGTGAGATTAAAATGTGAAATCAAAATGTTTGTAAGGTGTTGATTAAAATGTAAAATAGAAATGTTTGTAAGGCGTTGATAGAAATGTTTGTAAGACATTGGATGTTGAATTAAAGTATATGCATATGTTTGACTAGACAAGTTTATGTGATGTGATAATGAAAGATGAATGCATTGTATGATATAGATTTATGTGATGATGGTGATGTATGATTGATGATAGTGATGTTATAAATGTGTGATGATGATGATATACGATTGATGATAGTGATGTTATAAATTTGCGATGAGAATATTGAAGTAACCCCATAGTTGATGAAATAGTGATGATTCTAACTTGTGCTAAAGACGATGCTCTTAATGGAGTAGTCCAGGCCAACAAGGGGAGACAATAGACGTTGATAATTTTTGAAGTTGATGAGAATTTTTGAATTGGAGGTTATTTTGTTATCATATAGGAAAGGTCTGAAAATCCTATTGATTTCAAGGTGTCAATATTTGTTACAGTATGAACATCTTGTTTTGCATTTTCCTTCTTTTCTTTCTTGTACAAAAAATTTTTCATATAGTTTTTGTTTTTGTGATTTGTCAAAAACAAGTCCAACTTTTTCAAAGATTCCTACTTGAGATCCCCTAATTTTTTAGAAAGTTTCAGTGAACTTTATAAAGTTTGATAACTCATTTTTAAACATATGTTTTGAGCAGAACATTCTTCTTTTGAGTTGTAGAATATTTTGGACACTTGTTATTAGTGGTTTCATTTAGAAATTTTTGTTTTTCAAACATTTGGAAATGAGACTTCTACAAGCTTTGAATCCGAATTCAAATCCTTGTAGGAGAGTTACCTACATTTAATGTCTGACGGTCGACAAACTTCACTGAAGGAAATCTATGAAAAAAGAAACAAAAAGACATCTATAAGTCATGTGAATGGTTTCAGTAAAAATAAAAACAAAAACAAATATATATTGATTGTAAAAAGAGAAACAAAACTTAAAAATATAAATGTACAATGTAGCTAAGAATGTAAAATAAACTCCTAATGATTAGTAGTAAATTTGATACTGACTAATGTCATTGGAAAAAGACGAATGTCAATCTCTTTATAAGTATTTAATAAATTTTTATGTTGTTCTACTTTAGTTTGTGATATCATCTCTTTACTCTAAATTTTTATTTTAAGGTTAAAAATTATATCTAAATTATTAATTTTGATAAAAAAAAATATATAACTATGAAAGAAATTATATTTCATATTTGTCGACTAAATTAATCATTTATTGTAAAATAAAATATAATTACTATCTGTTTAATTAATATATATATACAAAAAATTAATTAACATGGTAATTCGTCATATATTTTGGGTTCTAGTTGGAATTATATTTTGGGGTCTAAGTGAAAATATAAATTTACTTGACTAATAGGTCATCTATACAAAATCTTAACCATTGAATCGATTTACTATTAAATCAATTATTTATATTCATTTCTCCTTCACGGTGACATACAATTTTGTTGTAGATTTTTTTGTTTCTCAAGCTCTGTTTTTAGTGGGTTATTTTAGGTTGTTTTAAGTATCTGCTCCATGTGCTTGTTTAAAGCCTCTAAAATATTGGTCCTTTTGGAATGTCATTTTGAGGAAGGTGTCTTTGGTGGCCGGTACCTATATCAACATCTTTTCATCACTCTTAATTAGTTTCAGACGTGTCATTGACATGATTATTTTCAAGTTTAGCTATTTTCCTCCACATATCTGCAAAAGATTAGTTTGATTATTAAAATTAAATTTTTGATTTGGTGTTATCCTTTTAACTCTTGTTTTTTCGATGTGCATTGTTGTCTTGCACTTGAATTATCTACTTGTTCTGATTTTAAATATAAGTAAAAATAAATCAAATAAAATATATTGATGTATTTGATTCAAAATTTAGAATAAATAAATAATACACTAACATATGTTTATTATGTTTGTACATATATTTTTCTATCAAACAACAGTAAGATATCAAATTCATACTTAAGATATAGTATTCAGTCTAACAATATAGACATTGTCTTTGCATGTGAAAGTAGATTTTATGAATGAATCAAGTTTACTAAAAAAAATAATAATAATGTTATTTCGATGTGCATTGTTGTCTTGCACTTGAATTATCTACTTGTTCTGATTTTAAATATAAGTAAGAATAAATCAAATAAAATATATTGATGTATTTGATTCAAAATTTAGAATAAATAAATAATACACTAACATATGTTTATTATGTTTGTACATATATTTTTCTATCAAATGAATGATAAAAAAATAATTAAACAACAGTAAGATATCAGATTCATACTTGAGATATAGTATTCAGTCTAACAATATAGACATTGTCTTTGTATGTGAAAGTAGATTTTATGAATGAATCAAGTTTACTAAAAAAAAAATAATAATAATGTTATGTGAGTTTTCTTTTTTTGGGTGGATTCAGCATCATTTCTGAAATGTTAGAAAAATTTTGAAGAAAAAAAAAAACAGTTCCTACAAAAGCGGGAATGTAGGTCCTTCATGACACAATGATAGTAAAAACTAAAAAGAATAGTGAGAATTCATAATAATGTGAGAAACAGCTTTTACTTTTAAAAGTAAGCTGCTTTTGGCTAGTTTATTAGAGGAATTGTCTGTTGAATGTGATTTATTTGGAGACAAAATGAGTGATTGAGAATCAATAAAGCTAATTCAACTAAGATTAATTAATAATGTATATAATAAATAAATGGCCAAAGTTAATAAAAGGAACAGTGATGAAATGGGAGACATTATTGACACAACAAAGATCTCACGACAAGGAACATTGCATATCACCAATCTCAACCTCAATTCAATCCTTTGGGATTCTCACTTTTTTTCTCATAATAATAATAATTGAATGAAAGTGGAGTTTGGTTTATGGCATATCCTTAGGAAAAAGAATGTTTGGATTCTAATTTATACAGTAACTAACAAATCAAAATGAGACACTTTTGTTATTTCTCTCTCCACATTGCTGACAGCTAAGAACTCTCCCTCACTTTGTTAAATGTTTAGTAAATAGTAAATTTTATTCCTAAATGAATAAATCATTTACCATATATACTTTAATATTATATATAATAATATGATGATGTAAAATATCAATTTTAAAAATATTGATTTTTATTTTTTTTTTAAATTTAAAAAATAAATCATTTTTTATAATTTAATTATTATATGGTGTTGAATTTAAATAATCAAATCGTATATTATATCATTTAAAATATGTCACGTTATAACTTTGTGTTTAGAAAATTGAGAAACGGAACAAAATTGAATAGTGTTAAAATTAGTAGACCAAAACTGTAATTAAACTTATAATTATTTATCGAAACTTCAAAAAATATCCTTAAGTGTATATTGATAAATTCAGAGATTTAAACTTAAAAACTTCATTATTATTTTAACAAATTGAGTTGACGAACAAAAGAAACTTAAGAGAATTAAACTAACTAATAAAAGACGCACTAGAAGATTAAATTGACTAGCAAAATATACATTTGATGATATTTTTGTAATTTTAATAGATTCAATAACTATAGTAAGAGCATCTAATGCAGGGATGACTATTAAACTATCTATCAAGCACATTAGTACAGAACCCCCAATTGGCGATGACTCATTTATTTTTAAAATATACTCTGATCTTTCAAAAAAAATTATTTAAATTTCATTTTCTGTTTAATAGCACGATTTTTAAAAATTAGAATAGGACTCCAAAATATTTAAATGAATCTGATTTAATATATTCAACGGTTTAATCTTAATCTTCTGATTAAGCTCCACTGAAACCAAACTTTGACAGTGCTTAACAGATAATACTTCACTTGCTATTATTTTATTTTTCAAATAGTCAAGGAATAGAATAAATGTCTTAGTGTGAAGACCAATGCATGATTGAAGGAATTTTCTTTTTCAGCCATCTTTTTCATTTATCTAGAAATAGGTTAATGGGGGTGGTGTGACACTTTGCTTTAATTATATATATATTCTTTACTTTCCTTTCTTTTTTTGAACCATTGGTAAAGTCATGCTATGCTTCTTCTTTTTTCAAGTCAGTTTAGTACTGCATCTGATTCAAAGTCTGACACAAACAAAGATTGAAGTGAGTGCACAACTCTAATGCTACAACTTGGTTCCTCTTTTGATGTAAGCATTGACAAGTTGAATATTTTGGTTTGGTAGTGCTGAATCATTCAAAACCTACTCTTTACTTACCTCATTTAAGAATAGAGCTTGAAAAAAAGTTTGTTTTAGCAATAAGTTTTCATTGATTCTTCAACCCAATGGAAAGAAAAAGAGATGTAGCTTTGTTTTGTTTGGCTTTGTTCTTCTTATGGACTTCAGTTGCTGGTTTGCTTTCTCCTAAAGGTGTCAACTATGAAGGTAGCTAGCTAATAACTTATCTTCTTTTCTAAGACATGGATATGAATTCATTAGTACTAATAATATATTAATAAATATATGGTTGATATATAAATTTTTATATACTTGTTCAATGCAGTTCAAGCTTTGATGGGTATTAAGAATTCTCTAGTGGATCCTCATTCTGCCTTAGATAGCTGGGATGCTGAGTCTGTGGATCCTTGTAACTGGGCTATGGTCACTTGTTCTCCTGATGATCATTTTGTGACTGCCCTGTATGTCAAACTTAGAACAAAGAAATTCGTTCTCCGAAATATAAACAAAATTGATGATTGAAAAATTGATGTATATGATCTTCAAACCAAATACATCAACTTTTTAGTTACTATTTTTGGTTATATTATTAGTACTTAATTTTCTTCTTCTTCTTGAAGATTTCATTTTACTTCTTGTTTCATCGTTTGTTATTTTTTTTGTCAGTGGAATTCCAAGCCACAATATATCTGGAACTCTCTCATCAAGCATAGGCTCCTTACCAAACCTTCAAACTGTGTAAGTAACCAACCAGTTACATATATGGTGAGAAAAAGCTTATGGTATGAAATTTTTGTTAATGTTTTCTTACTAAAGAGTTTCATTGCAGGCTGCTGCAGGATAATAATATCTCAGGACCAATTCCTTCAGAGATTGGGAGGCTTCAAAAGCTTCAAACTCTTGATCTTTCTGACAATTTATTCACTGGTCAACTTCCAGATTCTCTTTCTCATATGAGGGGTCTCCATTATTTGTAAGTTGAAGAATGTATTATTACTACATAATATGCATTTCTATACAGTTTTATATAATATAGTGTTTGATAAAAAGGAAAGTTACGAAAGAATATAAACAAATGAAATACATTCACTATAACAAAATCTTATAATTAATTTGAATTGAAATCAGGCGGCTAAACAATAACAGTCTTTCTGGACCAATTCCTTCCCCAGTGGCTAACATGTCACAGCTTGTCTTTCTGTAAGTCTCTCCCTCATGCCTTTCATCATTATTTATTTTCTACCTTTATTTTTCTTTTGATTTTCAATTAATAGTGTCTTTTTCTGAATTTTATATAGGGATCTCTCTTTTAATAATTTGAGTGGACCTGTACCTAGATTAAATGCCAAAACATTCAAGTAAGTTATTTTTCTTTTTTTATATTATTAGTTATTTCCTCATGTTAATAAAATAAATCTAATTAATGATTATGTTCATATGTTGTAAATAATTTTATGTTTTCCTTTTCTTGTAAACAGTATTGTTGGTAATCCCCAGATATGTGCCACTGGAGTTGAACAAAATTGTTTTAGAACAACATTAATTTCTTCTGCTATGAATATCTCTCAAGGTAATCATAGTTCTCACATGTTGTACACAACTTTGTACTTCTCAAAACTCATAATGTTTTCATCTAAATCTTTTCTTCTTGTCTTTTATGAAGTGATCATTTTAGTTTGACTTAAAGTTCATGATGGCCTAAGTTTAAACTTTTTAGTTCAAAATACTAGTGCTTTTTGGATTCAAATATATTTCATGAGCACTGTTCAAAACTTTTTTTTTTTTTTTTTATGTTGTCTTCATATTTTTATAATCATTGGTTTTATCATTCTCCACTACTACATATTTAAAAAAAAAAAGAAAAAGTAATTTTAGTACCTACAATTACACGTCTTTTTGTTTTAATTCCTAAGTTTTTTTGGTTAGATTTAGTCTTAACAAAATAAAAAACTGTTGCTTTTAGTCCCAATAAACTGGCGACAAGGACTAAAAGCAGCAGTTTTTGAATTTGTCGAGACTGAATTAAAACAAAAACAAGGACTAAAACTAAAAAACATTATAATTGAAAGGACTGAAATCATATATAAATCTTTATTTTTTTTTAGCACGAAATTACCTTAGTTCATACACTAACACAATTTTCTGAAATGTTTCTCAAGATTCAAAATCCTCTAATAGACCAAAAAGTCACAAAGCTGCTTTGGCTTTTGCTTCAAGCCTAAGCTGCATATGCTTACTAATTTTGGGTTTTGGCTTCCTTCTTTGGTGGAGACAAAGATATAACAAGCAAATATTCTTTGACACGAATGGTTAGTGAATCATCACAATAAACTGAAACATAAACCAATCAATCTAGTATGCATATAAATTTATATTTATTCTTCGCTTTTTCTCAAAAAATTTCAGAACAACACCGTGAAGAGATTTGCCTTGGAAACCTTAAGAAGTTCCATTTCAGAGAACTTCATGTTGCTACAAATAACTTCAGCAGCAAAAACTTAGTTGGTAAAGGTGGTTTTGGAAATGTATACAAAGGTTATCTTCCAGATGGTAAAGTTATAGCAGTCAAAAGGCTTAAAGATGGTAATGCCATTGGTGGTGAGATCCAATTCCAAACTGAACTAGAGATGATCAGCTTAGCTGTACACAGGAATCTTCTTCGCTTGTATGGATTTTGTATGACAACTACAGAAAGGCTCTTGGTTTATCCCTATATGTCAAATGGTAGTGTTGCTTCTCGTCTAAAAGGTAATAGCAATTCTATATCTTACTTATGACAGAAATTTAATGAACAACTATTCATGAAATGGAATTTTTAAAACAAATTTCAAATTTGGTGCACTCACTAACTTCCAAGTTCTAATCAAGGTTTTAAGTCCAGTTGAGGCTGCATTGCAATCTTTCATACCGGTGAGAATTGTGATCAAATAAAGATGAAACAGCCTCAATCACAGTTGTGTTATGGTTGCAAATACATCAAAAACCTTAATGATGCAGTCCAGGTCACGGCTGCAAACCCTATTTTTAAACCCTGGTTCCAAGTTCCAATCAAAGTCTTAAACTGCAGCCGCGGTTAAGGCTATGTAGCGACCAAAACATCAAAAACCTTAGGGGCCATTTACCTTGTGAAAACATGAATGTTTTCATTTTGCCTTGATAAGAGACTCATGAAGTAAACTATTGTTATGAAGATAAAATAAATTGCTAGTTACTAAAGATGCATTCATTCATGAAAATAGTGAAAACAATTTTTTGAAATTTTTGTTGTTTCCAGAAATGTAGACAGTTATTCACTTCAAAAATCCCTGACCTAATTAACGAGTAAAATCATCACAAATATTAGGAAATGAAAACAAGAAATGTTTTTACAAAGTAAACGGCCCCTTAATAACTCGATCCAGATTGCAGTCGCGGACCCACTTATAAAACCCTACTTCCAATTCCATAAACCTAAAATAGGAAAAATGTTGATAACTAGCTATATTTGAGTAACCAAATGTATAATTGGATTTTTATGAAGTATGAGTACTAATTTCCTTTTTGATGATATAACAGCCAAGCCAGCTCTAGACTGGGCTACAAGGAAAAGAATAGCATTAGGAGCAGGAAGAGGGTTACTATATTTACATGAACAGTGTGACCCAAAGATAATTCACAGGGATGTTAAGGCTGCAAATATCTTACTTGATGAAGATTGTGAGGCTGTAGTAGGAGACTTTGGGTTAGCAAAGCTGTTGGACCACAGAGATTCACATGTGACAACAGCAGTGAGAGGAACTGTAGGACACATAGCCCCTGAGTACCTTTCAACAGGACAATCCTCAGATAAAACAGATGTGTTTGGATTTGGAATTCTTCTTCTTGAATTGATATCTGGACAAAGAGCTCTTGAATTTGGTAAAGCAGCTAACCAGAAAGGTGCTATGCTTGATTGGGTAAGACAAATAGAATTGGTTCCTTTGTCCTTTGAGTTTTTTGTCTTGGTTACTTTCTTTTTACTAGTAGACAAACAAGCACTTACCAACACTTTCATATCAGTTGTCTTGTCGTACTTGTGTTGGATAGTATTTATGTCGACACTTCAAAAAAGTTGGGATGATTATATTTTGAACACTGTTTCTTGTAATTTTTTTTTTTACTTTTATACCAATATATTGATTGATGAGAATACCACAATAATTTGATCAACGGAAGTATTTTATTATGCCTAATGCTAAATTTAAAATAATAATTCTCTGTTTTGAATTAGGATTTGTATTTTATTTATTTATTTTAACATTATACTAATTTTATGCATTATGTTAAAATTTGACATATAAATACTTATGGGTCTCAAACATGTTGATGTGTCAAATTTATGATATTGGGATATTTTTTCTCACCAATTTCAATTTTCTCAATGAAGAGGTTAAATATAGTTTTAATTCCTATAGTATTTACCTTTTTGTTTTTATTCCCTGTATCCTTTTTCAGTCCCTATAAAATTGAATGCTTTTAGTCCGTAGAACAAAAAATAAAATGAGAGATAATTTTAGAGACTAAAAACAAATTTAACTCTAATATTTGTTATTACATATTACATCTGATGCTCCACAACTTTAAACTTTTTATTCTAGTCACTGATTAAGTTGTATAGTGTTCATGTTACATGTCTTAAGTGTGCTTTGTAGCTGATAGAATTCACCCTGATTAAAATTGCAGGTGAAGAAAATACATCAAGAGAAGAAGATTGACTTGTTAGTTGACAAAGATTTGAAAAACAACTATGACAGGATAGAGTTAGATGAAATAGTTCAAGTGGCACTTTTATGTACTCAGTATCTTCCAAGTCACAGGCCAAAAATGTCAGAAGTTGTTAGGATGCTTGAAGGAGATGGACTTGCAGAGAAATGGGAAGCCTCACAGAGAGCTGAATCAACAAGAAGTAGAGGAAATGAACTCTCCTCTTCAGAGCGTTATTCTGACCTTACTGATGACTCTTCATTGCTTGCACAAGCTATGGAACTCTCTGGACCAAGATAACATACAAAGTTTTTGTGTGTATATGTGTGATATTAGTATGATGTTGTTTTTCTGACTGTACAGAATCTGATTGGAGACACTGACGTATAGATGTTTGTTTGTAATGTGTTTTGATCAACTATGGGAGGAAGATTTTTATGGGAAATGTTCATTTTGGATCCTTCGGCTTGTTGGAATAATGTTCATAAAATAGATTGTACTCAAAACTGTTGATATCATTTTGGGATTTGTTTCGCTGGTTGAGTTGTAACTGTGCTTAATTTACTTTTGATATCAAGTATGAAGGGGAAAGAACCAAACAACTTAAATGCTTTATCAAACATCTCATACTCAATATGTAACTAAGACGGGGTGCTCAACTGGTTCACTTCTAAGTGTTAAGGAAGTGGAGGACCCTGGTTCAAATCCAAGTGAAGGAAAAAAATAGCAACGTAACAACTAATTATTAACTTAGACACCTCTTTGTTGGCAGAAAATAAAAGCACGCTTTGGGCTCGGCACACCTGCAATGAGTCATCAATTTATTTTTCAAAGAAGAAATAGAAAGCTGTGTGAATTTGGAGATTATATTTCGAACAGCTGAGGAACACGAATTTAGAGCAACATTTATTCAGGGCGGCTGAAATAAATTTCTGCTATTGTAGAAGCTCTTCGAAATTTCATCAATTCGACCAACTTTTCCAAATGATATTTCATATTATATATACAAGGAATGATACTCATTGTCTCAAGAACAGGAGAACAGCCAAGCAAATATTTGATAAATTCGATTTCATGTGGCCAACCACTCATTTCTGTCAACTTTACAACTTTAAGCTGGCCAAGTATATAATCTGAAGGGCATTCTTTTTCCCAAAATTCCAAATCTGCAGTATGTATGGAAGTAGGGATGATTGATGAACCCTGCCAAAGTCAATTGCATAAAACATGCAGTAATAAACCTTAAATAGGGATGATATGCATGTAATAACAGAACTATTCATAAAAACGGGGAAATTTTCTCAACTATGCAATGAGTAAGGACTTACTGAAATGTGAAGTTCCTTTAGATTAGGAGAGCTTGTAATCAACCGAAGGACGACACGTATCTCTTTCATATCCTCAAAACTTACTAGATGCATTTTGATAGTCTCCAAATTGTTATAAATCATTGAAAGATTTCCTAGATCATTACCTATGCTCAAATACTTCACGAACATACAAAAACGAAGAAGTTAGCAATAAATCACAACAGAACACTGTTCCAAACTATACGCAAAAGGAAGGTGAACCAACAAACTTAATAAATAGATAAGAATAAAATGTTACCTTTGTGAAGTCAACAAGGCCATCAAGTCTCTCAAGATTAGGCACACCACCAAGAAATTTGACAAAATTGCAACTTGTTCTTTGTTCAATATGCTCGGTAACATTGTCAAACATACACATAGCAACAACAATTTCAACCAAAAGCGGCATATCTACTAGAAAAATTTCCTTGAATTCACCTTGGAGACACAAGTACTTGAGGCTCGGTGCACGGATAGTAAGAGATAAACAATCACAATGCCTAAGTGATAAATTCTCCAACAGAGGGCAACTTGAAATGAGACTCTCAATTGCTTCAGGGGAGATGAAAACACGAAGAAAAGTGACGCTCTTTAAATATGAAAATCCCTTAAAATTATGAGGCAGATCCAACTCACAGCACGTGAGCTCCAATAGAGTCAATTTCTGACAACTGAAAAGGCAAGAAGGCATTCTATAAAATTCACCACCTCCTAATTCAAGAATCAATTCTTTAATATCATTTCTCGAAAGGAAAAGAATCCACTGATCTATTTCAGGGCAGCTTTGCATGCTTAAATGCGTAATTTGGAACTTATGAACTGGCCCTTGGTGAAGAAATAGCAGTGTCGAGATAAACTTGACAACACTTTCCTGAAGAACTTCTCGATCATAACAGTCAGGGACACATTTTTCATCAAACATAAGCTGAGTGATGGAAGACCATTTGTACCTCCATTTGCGTGACAAAATGCTTGTTCTCACAGCATCTCTTATAGGAAGTTGTATCAGAATGCTTTCTATAATGTTTTGAGGAAGATCACTGATCAAATCAGAACCCATAACATCACCCATTTTGATGAATCCAGCAGCTCTGTTCTTAAAACCAAAATCTAAGAATCTGCTCAAACAAATTTTGTATTCATTTGTATTTTGTAGCTTGGAAATCCATGATTTTCCCATTTGAAAAGATACCTAGATAAGTAAACAATGAAAGTTTGTAAAACCAAACATCATAATATTCAAATACAAAAATATCATAGTCATTGAAGCAAGGCATGTGTAAATATTGTAAATTTGTAATCTAACTAAATAAAAGTATTAACAGTTATTGAAACTAAAACATATGTGAAAGTACAATAGAAGTTACTAACAAGAGGAATAAACAATGTATAAGATACAAACATAAATACAAGGAAAGGATACAGCAACATCTTTCCTCAATAAAATTACAACTCCATTGTATATATTATGCTTGTGAACATTGTTATAAATAATCAGCCATTGTATAAAATTACAAGTGCAATGGCCGTGACGAAACCTCAGTTCAATAAAATATATTTGAGAATCCCGTTTTTTTTCAATCCAGAAGGTTTAAAAGCAAATTTTCAGAATAGATGAGAACATTACGTTACCTCTTCTCTAGTTCTAACCTTCTCTCATATCTCAACTAATATCGTACATTATATGATAGTACAAATAATTTGAATAAGCTTGGTGCAATGTTGTGATTAATTCACACTGCGACGACGGCGAGTGTAACCACGGCCACACTGGCGGCCGCTATTTAAAACCTTGCAACTAACTACAAAACAAAATGTTATATAACTCTAACAAACTAACTAACTGAATTATTACTCTTAACAAATCTCATATATGCATTGATCCTACTCTGATTCTAGTTGCATAGTTAGAGATGCATTTACTCTGCATGTTTAGATTAGCTTAATTGTAGGAAACAATTGTCCCTGAGATAGTATTGAGCGAAATAGAAACACAATAAAAATCACTCACCAGTGGGAAGGGTTCACCGACCCTATCACTCTTATAACGTCGTTTTGTTCCCTGTAACATGAAGAAAATAAAATTGAAATAAAAAGAGAGACAAGAGTTGATAAACAAAGTTACATAGAAAGAGGGAAGGGTCGATGGAAGACAAAAACCTAACCTTGCGTGCTGCGGGGAGAAAGAAAGATGGCGGAGAGAAACAATCAAATTTTTTTGTTGTTCGCGAGAGAAGAAGAGACGTGAGCGAGAAAGACAAACTTGGGGAAGGATATAGCGACAAAAAGAGAGGGAACTGTTTTTTGTTTTTTGTTTTTTTAATTTGGAAGGGTTGAACGGAGTCTGTATTTTTTTTTAAGTAAATAAATGTTGATTTTTCATAAGATTGAAGAAAATTATTTTCACAAAAATAAAATTAAATATTAGTTAATGAACATAAATTTTTGAAATTAATTAAATAATTTTTTTTTGATATTTTTATTATTTTTAAAAATATAAATAACTATTTATTTCAAAAATCTTTTTTTTTTTCTATTAACATTTAAAATTAATATAAATTTTCATAAATGAAAATAATAAATATTTTCATAAAATTAAATTACTCTACTTCTTTACATTATTACACACCAAAACAAAAATACTACCTTATACTTTTTATTTTTTGAATTAAACACCCCTAAGTTTTAGTAATTATGACATACTCTTAAAATGCAAATTTATTAGTTTATGAGTTGAAACAAAAATTAAAGGGGTAATCGAGTGAGAAAGAGAACTAAAAACATTAACGACTCAGTATAAATTAATAAGATCCAATCAAGTTAACAGTCGAATTTATGATTTAATCAATTACGCTGAATTGGTCTAATTTGATGCAGATATTTATTTTATATTTAAATGTAGACAAATAATTTTTATTTAAATCAAATAAATCGTCATACGGTTCAACTAAAATTTTAAAAGAATATGTAATGGGGTAAAAAAAATTGTTGTTTTGATTTTAATTTATGTGTGTGCATTTGGATGGCCCAAGACCTCCAAAAATTAAATTCCTCCCTCCCTTCATTTTTCTTGTTTGATTGATATCTAGAATGGTTATACTCATAAGTAGGGTTAGATAGGATATAAAATTGGCTTTATAGTTGGGTAAAAGAGTGAATGAGTAGAGTGACAAATTGATCTCAAGTTCTATTCTCACTGCCTCAACATTTAACAGATTAACAATCACTATTTCTCTTTATAACAGTATTTATAAGACAACTCACCCCCAAATTGTTTCATGTACAACCAAAAAAAGTTAAACTACTGCAAGCAAATTTGACCAATTAAACCATTGTTCATTGTTCCAATGCAACTCTATTGATTTCCCCATAAATTAGAATAACTTAAACCCCATGAAAACCGTAACCTATCCTTCCAAATCTAATCACTTCATTTTCCATTTCATAAACCTGTAACCGACCAATCTGTATGTTTAAATACAAACTCCTCAACCACAATACATCCCAACTACTAAAACTGTACAGATTTCTATCATGACATTCAATAGCTTATATTTTGCAATTAGACTATCAAATCTAAAAGGTTGTATTTTGTTATTTGTTTCAAATGATATTCTTGTAATCTTTTTGCTACATTTGTATTGTATAACATACTATCTAACTTTTTATTTTTATCAGGATGTGTTGTTTTTGAAATTCGAAAAAACCTTTGAAAACAATTTATGTCACTGAAAGTATTTTTGGGTTGAGTCGCGGACTAGGTCGCTCTCTTTAAGACGTTTCGAGGCACTGCCCAAATTATGCAAGACAGACTATCAACTACGAAGTCTCCAGCTCAGATACTCTGTATCGGAGTTCTACTGCACTCTAGAAAACAGTTCTAGAATTACACCCTCAATACGGCAAGCTTACAACTGACACTCGTAATATGGCACTAAGGCCACTCGAAAGAAAGAGAAGAAATAGTAAGAATGGGGAGAAGTGAGAAAAGCCTCAGATACGGAGAGCTTTTGGTGTGATTTTCCAACTGAGAAGAACCATTTATTTATAGAGGAAATCCGCAACTAGATCTGAGAAAATCAGGGATCATCAGAACGTGCGCTCCAAGTAGTGGCCCTCAGAAACGTGCGCTCCAAACCCCAAAATGTGCGCTCCAAACTTAGGGTTTTGACTCTGACTTTTGATCAGGCAACAAAGGAAACGTGAGACCAAATATTAGGGTTTTGACCGGGCAAAAACAGACGCACAAATTCAGGGAAGATGACTGGATCAGATATGATTCGGCGGAAATTCAGGGAAGATGACTGGATCAGATATGATTCGGCGGAGGGCAGTTACGTAATTAACGTTTCAATTAGAGCTAAAGCCAAGCCAAGCTAGGCCGAACCGAACCGAACCAAACTGAACCGAGCCGGTAGGACGGCGGCGGCGGCGCGCGCGTGGTGGTCAATATTGCTTGCGTTCTCCCTCCTTCACAAAATTGGGGTTCCCCTTGGGGCCCTCTCCAAGTTCCTTACCTCCACCTTATATACCCTACTAGTGTGTGGTATCCCTCCAATGTGGGACTTCTTAATTTTTTTCAATTCACAACAACACTAGCTCTCATAAATGTCATCATTATTTCCAATAAATTTTCATTAAAGTGTCATCATTTCCAACAGGATGCTATGGCAATATATGCGTGGGCTGGGTATCTTAACTTATTCATTACCTTTACATGCAATCAAAAATGGCCTGAGTTGCCTGCATTTTTTGTAAAGTATATAAACTATCATAAGACATACATGATTTGGACTCTAGGATATTCAAGATAAAACTTGATCATTTGATAAAACATAAAAAGAAATGAAACATATTTGACAAAATCAAATCAGGTATCTAGTATGAGAGGAATTTCTAAAATATATTTAGAATTCTTTAATAGCTATATTAATATAGGAAAATTAAATAATTTAATGTATCATTTGGTCAATGGTTGCAATCAAGGGTTACAAACTCTTTCGAGAATTGTTTTCTTTCAACCAATTGGTACGAATTTCTCTACAAACTGAGACAATTTATAGGAAGAAATGAGAAAACAAAATTTATGTTACATGAGTCAAATTTATGTCAAAAATATTTTTGAGTCATTTCTTCTTTTCTCTAGTACACGAGAGCAAATAAAGGAACGTAAACTGTATCGATAAACTTCATGTGAATGTGCAATTCCCAACCCGTTTGCATCCAACATATATAAATTGGTAGAGGCAAATTGAACATAAAGTTTAGTGTGATACTTACGCTTTGGAATTTATTTGTATAACCTTCATCGTCATTAGTTTCATCTTCTTCTTATTCAAGATTTGCAGTATACCCCCAACAAAAAATCCAATATCTTGAAGTTACATATTTTTAAAATTATGAATCATTTGTAATAATTTATTCATTGTTGACAATTTTAATATTTTTAAAATTATTAATTTATTTATTATTTACACTCTTCATTTTCTTTCATGTGTAGTAATCATATACACAATTGAATTTCAAAAATGAGGATCTCACATATTGGTCGTCCTTCAATTTAGATGTGTACATCCAAGTCATTTAGACATAATAATTTCTGTTAAGATTCCTCATAAAGATATTGACCCAAAACTATTTCAAATAGTCTTTTCATTGATAATTTAAAGTCCATGCGGTGCTCAAAATAAAAAATCTCCATGCATGCAAAATGGAAAGTGCACAAAGTATTTTCTAAACAAATTTGTCAATGTTACAACCATAGATGTAGATGGATATTCAATATATAGAAGAAGAGATGATATTCAATATTCAATGCTACACTAAATCTTTTGTCATATAATAGATCTCTCCTTTGAATACAATGCTCATATCAATGTTGAGTGGTGCAACCAATATTGTTCTATAAAGTATCTTTTCAAGTACTCAACAAAGGACATGATTGGGTGATTGCAAGCTTCTATAGTAGCATTAATAGAACAAATTATGAAATCTTTTTAAGTTAGTTTGTAATCTAAAATAATTAGTTTATGTTGTTGTTGTTGTTGTTGTTGCTGCTTCAATTGATAGTTAGTGTATGTTGTTGTTGTTCCAATTGATAGCTAGTGTTTGTTGTTATTTGAATTGTGTTGTTGTTGTGATTCAAGTGTTTGATATAATGCTTGAACGAAGTGATAGAATGAAAAATTGATTGAATGTTTGTTTGTTTGTTTGTTTGTTTGTTTGTTTGTTTGTTTCAAAGATGGATAGAGTTGAAGATGTCACTAGATGGATACATGATAGAGTGACACAACACAGTTTTGCGTGTAGAGAACGTCAAACAAATTCTCATTCAAAACGAGTGCATGTTAAAGGTGAAAACTTTTGTCCACAATCACATGCTGAAGATGTGTAGCATGAGATGATGATACCACCAATTCAAGGATCACCATCCCCTGTATCAAGGAGAACCATCGCCACCACGAGTTCAGGGATTTATGAGAGACCCTACAAATTTTTCGTTACCCCCATCCTTTGTGAGCATATAGAAACCCGCATATGGGTTTAAGAAGTAAGTTTTAATATGTTTTATTTAATTATCAATTTATATCAATATGTTTTATTTACTTAGTGTATAATACTAATATGTTTATGTAATTATTGATTTATATTAATATATTTTTTTTAGTTATTGATATACATTAATATTTTGTATTTCATTATTGATATATGTTAATGATGTTTTTCAAGAACGTGAACCTTTTAAACGCGTTAACAACGAATGAAGGTTACTTTACTAGTAGTGCCAAACAAAATTGAGGTTTGGTTTTTAGGTCCAATAAATGCCTCAAGTATGTTTGATCTTTGAGTGACGGGCTACGAATTAATAGACGTTGGCTTATTGTCAGCGTTTACATAGGGTGGTACAAGGAGACTAACAACTTCCATCTATCATTTGGTGAGATGGTAGTGACCTTCGATGATGTGTCTTATCTACTCCACTTGCCCATAACTAGGAGAAATGGTGAACAACAGGCTCTGTTGGGTGGATTCAGACCCAAGAAGATGTGGGACACTTTGCAAACTCATCATGAAAGAACAAACCATGTAAAATAAACAAGGATAGATATTAGAGTTAGTAAATTTGAAATGTTTGAAATGAATAAAGGAAAAAAATTGAGGAAATGTACTCAAGGTTCACAACCATAATCAATGAAATGCGATCTCTAGGTGAAAAACATATAACTTAAGAAAAAAGTTAAAAAAAATTCTAATATATCTCCCTAGCACTTGGAGAACCATGGTTACAACTATAAGCCAAACCCATTATCTAAGTTCTCTTGAGTTAAAAGAACTCATTGGACCATTGAGGAGAAGGAGATGAAGAAAGATCATTTTGTGATCTAACATGTGTTTTTGAGTGTTTTAAAGATTGATAACATGCTTTGATTTTAATAAGTACCTCACTGGCAAAAGGACAAAACATCACTCAAAATTACACAAAAAGAAAGTTATGCCTGAAGTAGAAGCATGTTTTCTTTGCTGGGTTTTATGACACAATTTTCTTTCTCATATTAAAGCAAGATTCACTATCTTAAATGGTTTTAAGTTAACTTAGAAATAGACAAGAATCAACTTTGTAGTGGAAGACATTTCAAGAAAAATGAATTTAAGACATATTACACAAACAAGCTTAAATGATGAATAGTGAAAGAACATTCTTTATGGTATCAAACAAGTGAATATGTCATAAAGGCTTTAATTGATCCATGTTAAATTTCAACACTATTTTCATATTTCATTTAGACCATTATGAGTAAGCCAACTCAAACTTTGACATACACATGTTGGGCCATGTTTTTGAAATAGAACATTATCTTTGTTCTACCACTTGCAAGCACAAAAAGACAAAAACCAAGTACATACAAGTACAAGTGACATTTGCTGCCTTTTTGCCCATCCCATATTGCATCAGAAAAGCAACTTTGAGTGCCTCCTTACTCAGATTTCGAAGTCACCTTTTGATCACAAAAAGTAGAAAACCGTTTTTCTCTAGAAGAAAACATTCTCTTTAAAATGCACTAAAACATGAAGACACCTCATCAAGAAGATTGCTTTATGGATTCTCATGTCATCAAGAAGATTGATTTATGGCTTCTTATGAACATTTTCTTCTTATATATAAATATGAATGAATGTTGAATATGAAAAACAATAGTCTAAGCTACAAATAATCAATCACTTGTTTTATTCTCAAGTTAATCTCAAACACTTGTTTTATTCTCAAGTTAATCTCAAGGCTCTTTTTATCATACACATTTCAGTTGCAGATCTACAAGTTCGAGCTATAAATTTCTGAGTGTGCTGATACATTTCCTTTGCTTCTTAAATTTGTCTTTGAGTTTTCATAATCAAATAACCCAAACACTTATTCATATATTTGTAAAAATCTCTCAAGTCTTTCCTTTGTGAATGTTGAGTGTGAAGTTGTATTAAGTCTACTTAGACTGAGTTTGTAAGCCTGTTGAGGTTGGAATAATACAAGTTGTAAGTCTATTGAGGCTTTAATAATACATGGTGTATTATATCAAGTTGTTATCTAAAGAAAAGATTGTAAAAGTGTGTTGGGTTAGACATAGCCCAAGGTTAAGAGTGAACCACAATAAATTTATGTGGGATTCTCTTTACCTTAATCTTTTATTGTTGCACATTAATCAAACACCACATCACTGCCATTTATAGTTTTCATTATACACTTCTGATAACGAAAGTTCTCTTGGTTTAGACTAACATTCTTATCGAAGTAACAACTTGAGATATTTGCTTATGATTTAAATTTTCAAAGCTCGCAACTCAAAACCCCTCCCCCTTTTGTGACATATTATTCTACATTAGTTGGCATCCGATCTCTACCTCAGAGTTTGAGCACCTAACAAGTGTTAGAGGAAAAATATTTAGGATGAAATCATGTCAAAAGCAAAGTTCATCCATGAAATTGGATCATCAAACATATCTCCTTACTTTGATGGCACTGATTATTATTTCTAGAAAGGAAAATGAAATTTTTCCT
This sequence comes from Cicer arietinum, assembly GCF_000331145.2. Classification (NCBI taxonomy): domain Eukaryota; kingdom Viridiplantae; phylum Streptophyta; class Magnoliopsida; order Fabales; family Fabaceae; genus Cicer; species Cicer arietinum. Next base: position 15,805,753 of record NC_021161.2, on the reverse strand, counting down.
TCAATCTCAAGTTAATGACATGTGACTCATAGTACAAAAAAGAAATTTTGTATCTAGAGTTTATCAAAATGATCCAGCATCAGCTCCAAAAGAAGAAAACATGTGGACAACAAATGAAAAGCAAATGTACTTTAAATTTTAAAACTCAATTATTTCTAACATGTAATTTAAGCAGAAGCGAATATGATAGATAAAACAGAAGGAAACTGATAAAGAAATCTAGGAAGCCTTATGTAGTACCTCAATTTTGTCCTCTAAAATAATTTAAATTTATTTTAATAATAATGATAATAATAATAATAATAATAATAATAATAATAATAATATATTTTACAATTATCATAAAAAATCTAAACATCTTTATTTTACATAAAATAAAAAAAAATTGAATTACAATAAAAACAATTCAAAGTGTTTCTGATTTGGCATGACAACACATCAGTACCCAATACACCAATCCATTCCACCCTGGCAACACTCAACTTCACCTTCATTTTCCATTCTACATCCTTTTAACTGCTTGACTTTGTGCAAGAGCTTTTGCAAACCCTCCTTTATATTATTTGCATTCCCAGCATCCTGTAATAACCTTGCTTTATATTATCTGTATTTACAGCATTTCCAAGTACAAACATATTAGAAACCAGTTAATTGATTGAGATATACTAATAAAGGTATTACTTGTATAACCTTCCTTTATAACCTCTACACTCAAAATCTGTATTTTGCAACAAACACTACAAAATCTAGAACCTGATTTTATCTAATAAACAGAAGAATTCACCACTTTAATTTACTTTTAGTCTATAAATAGAGTTTGAAGTTTTGAAACAAAAAAAAAAAAAAGACACTAAACACAGGTTCAGAATTTTGAAATAGAGAAAAAGAATTCGAAATTTAAAAACAGAGAGTAGATTTTCTTTTTGGGAGAGAAATTTGTAAAAAAAAATACACTGAAGCAGAGATTGAATTTTGCCACTATTCAAACATACAGAAACAGAGGAACAAATAGAAGGATTAAGAGGTATTTTCGTTTATTCATTTTTTCATTTTTCTAATCAATCTGTTGAGTTTGAGTTATGAATAAAAGATGAAAATTATTTATTATTATTGATCTGAGTATAAAAAATGTTAGAGATAATA
>NC_021161.2:15800796-15804249 GCF_000331145.2 Cicer arietinum | reverse complement strand
TTTTTTTTACTCTTTGAGTTTTGAGACACGAGTTGTACAACTCGATCGTCTTAAAACTCATATTTTAAGATAATTATCTAAATCAAACATCTTTTTAATCTTTGAGTTATTAGAACACAAGTTGTGACAATTTGGTGGTTCTAAATCTCATCTTCATAAATAAATTATAAATTATAAACCAATTAAAAATTAAAAATTATTAAAAAGTTAACTAAAAATAACATTTTTTAATCCCGAAGTTACATAATACGAATTATATATTTTAGTAGCTCTAAAATTTGTTTTTATAAATAAATAGATCTAAAATCAAACTTTTTTTAAATTTAATTAATTAGATGTGTTTATTTTAATTTTGGAGTTGTTAAGACACAAGTTAAACATTTTATTGGTTTTAAAACTCAATTTAAAAATAAAAAATTTCTTAAAAGGATTAAAATTAGATGTGACATCTTTTTTTTACTCCTTGAGTTTTGAGACACGAGTTGTACAATTCGATCGTCTTAAAACTCATATTTTAAAATAATTATTCAAATCAAACAAGTTTTTTTATGTTCGTCAAAATTAACTTTTTTAAGTAACAAAATACAATTTATTTAAAAGCAATCAACGCATTCACATTTTTTACCAAGAACTACGTAGCTTTGATTTCTCCATCGCACTGGGAGATACGTAGGAGCAAGATTACACTCTTGCCAAGCACATTAATAAAAACTTTCTTTTTTTGTCACTTTTTTTTAACACACTTTAATCTCTAAAATCACATTTATAAAAAAACAATTTATATTTATATTTAATAATAAAGAAAAAAAAATATATTTAAGTTGATATAATTTTGCACAACTAATTAAAGGTAACCGTATTTTCACGGATGTCGTAGGGTGCTAATACCTTCCCTACGCATAATCGACTCCCGAACTCAAAATCTGGTTTCAAAGACCATTTTTTTATTTTTTACATTTCTAAGGGTTTCCCAATATTTTCCCGATCTAAAATAAATTTTGGTGGCGACTCCATTGAATTCGAGGAAAACTCGAAATTTTAGGCTGCAACACCTTACAAACTCATCATGAAAAAATCAATCATGTAAAAGAAACAAGAATAGATATGTGTATGAGAAAATTTGAAATGTTCGAAATGAATGAAACTGAAAACATAGAAAAAGTGTTTTCAAGATTCACAACTTTAACTATTGAACTACAGCCTCTTGGAAAAACATATCCAACTCATGACATAGTGAGAAAATCTTAAGAAGTCTCCCTAAAACATTGAGGCATGTGGTTACTCTATCATTGAGGCCAGAGACCTCACAAAACTAACTTGACAACTCATGAAACAATACTTCAGGAAGATAAGCTTGTAAAGAAAGAAAACATGATTGCTCTAAAAACATCTCAAAGTGAACATGAAAACTCCTCTTCTTTAAAGGAAAAAATTCAAAAAGAAGATGAGGAGGAAATTGAAATGTGTCAAGAGGAAGCTGAAAATGAGTTAGTTCTCATCTCAAAGAAAATACAGAAAATGATAAAAAGAAGATATCAAATAAAAATAATCATTCTCAAATAAGAAAGATGATTTCAAAGCTGAAGTAGACAAGAGTCAAGTCACTTGCTTTGGCTACAACAAGATAGGACATTACAAAATTGAATGTCCTATTATCAAAAGAAAGCAAAAAAAATATTTTCCTTCAAAAAGAAATCCATGATTGAAACTTGGCATGAATCTGAAGAAGATGAGGAGGAGGGTGGTTATCTTTTGTTTTTCAGTTTCATAATGGGTTTACTTCAGTGTTTGCCGCTTTTCACGATTGCAAGGTTATAGAAAGACTAAGAGAAAGAGGTTGAACCTTGAAGAAAGAAGAAGAGAGAGAGGTTATGATAATAGATTAGAAAAAAAAAAAATTTAAAAGTAAATAATAAATGTAATCATGTGAAATGGTTTCAAGTTACAATTTTTATTAATACTAGCAATTAATATTGACACAACTGTCACAAATACTCTAACTGGAAAGCAGTTTGAAACTCTGGATGTTGTGTAAAAATTGACAAGCATTGCCACTTTGGCAAGCATACTGTAACACTTAGTATATATGAGGAGACTACAAAGTACAAAGATTACATTCACAAGCGTGTTCGAGTACTGTTGGGCTTGAAAATTTTACCCGCACCCACCAGTTGTAAATAATGCAGAACCAGTTTTATCACCTATATACTCGAAAAACTAACTCGACCCACCAATTTACCCTTAATTCTTTGTAGTATACTCGGTTTTCGAACGATTCTGGTATTTTGCCCACCCCTAGTTGGGAAATTGTTGAACTATACACCACTAGTGAAAGCAAAAAGGGTTGAATGATGGGTTCAATATCTTGAGATCGACGTTGAAGTAGCTATTAGAGAGGTAGAAAAAACCAGAGAAGCTCACGTTAGATTCACATGCTTAACTGGAGAATACTAGAGGCATCAGAACAAGTCATATTAGATTAAGTGTGATGATGAACTCATAGATTATCACATGCACAATGTTGTCAGAACTTATCTACTATATTTGGTGGGCACCGCCATATTTAGGGATAAAAGTGTGACATATATAGATATTATGTACCTGCAGTACTTCATAGATCTGTCTATTATTAACCAATGGCATGGGGTGCCTCTACCCTTGCTTTGTTATATAGTCAGATAACTGATGCAAGCAAGCTCAACAGGAGACAGTTAGTTGGTTACTTGTCCCTCCTTCAGGTAATTAAATAATTTATTTAATGATTTATAATTAATTGTTTATTATTTAAGTTTATTTTTATAATTTTTTGTATAATTTATAACTTCTTTTTTAGGCTTAATTGTAGTTTTGGAACCTCTATTGATAGTTATTCATCAAATTGGTCTCCCTTTTTTAAAATCTCATATATTTTGTGTAAGACCCATAATTTTAAAGTACCATTTATGTATTTTTGGTGTATTTTGGATTTTGGCTCGGAGGCTTTTAAGCCAAGGTTAATAATATTTTGGAGTTTTATAATCGAAAAGATATTTCGATGCCAATTAGAATTTCTCGTCGATAAATAAATTGAATTTAACTGCGGAAAATCCTTTACGGAGAATTTAAGGCGTTTCAGGTGAAACGGTAATTTAATAAATATCTAGATTTTGAGATATTTGTTAAGTTATATTTATTATATTTTTATATGTTTGTTTGGAGGGAAAAAGAAAGGAAAACTAGAAGGAAGGAAAAGGAAAAGAAAATAGTATATAAAGGAAGGAAGGAAAAAGGAAGAAAGGAAAAACAAAGGAAAGAAAAAGAAAGGAAGGAAATTTCCAATTTTCCATCTCCTTCCTCAGACCACCGTGAAACCAATATCCATCCTTCTCCATTTTTCGTTTTCGTCGCTTTCTTTTCTTCAAAACTAGTAACCCAAGGTTGGGTGGGAGTTAGATCAAGGTTTTCGCAACTCCA
>NC_021161.2:15743104-15796823 GCF_000331145.2 Cicer arietinum | reverse complement strand
GGTGTCTTCACTGATTATGGCTAGACAACAAGAGTTGTGGGAAGCTTTTAGAGACCTACACTTGAACGTAGAGTTCGGACCGGGAATTTTGAAATTCGGAATGATTAAGATCTCGAGTGGATTACTTGAAGACATTGCGAATTCTCAGGATGACGTCTTAATTCAAGAGAAGAGGAATCTAATAGTACAAGGGAAGACGACTGAGTTCAAGATTGGGGCAGATAATGTTTTGCGGTGTAATGGTAGGATTTGTGTACCAGGAATTACAGATATGCGGAAAACGATTTTAGAAGAGGCGCATAAGAGTAAGCTGAGTATTCATCCTGGGGCAACAAAGATGTATCAGGATTTGAGGCAGAATTATTGGTGGCCAGGAATGAAGAAACATGTGGCGGAATATGTATCCACTTGTCTAACTTGTCAGAAAGCGAAGGTGGAACATCAGCGACCTGCTGGAATGTTGCAACCTTTAGATATACCTGAATGGAAGTGGGACAGCATTTCCATGGATTTTATAACCGGATTACCGAAGACAAGGAGGAAGAATGATTCTATATGGGTGATAGTGGACCGGCTGACTAAATCTGCTCACTTTTTACCGGTAAGGACCACCTATAAGGTAGATCAGCTAACGGAGATCTACATTGCTGAAATTGTGAGGTTACACGGGGTACCATCGAGCATTGTATCAGACCGTGATCCGAAGTTCACATCGCATTTTTGGGGAGCATTGCACGAAGCGTTGGGAACGAAGCTACGATTGAGTTCAGCTTACCATCCACAAACGGACGGACAGACTGAAAGGACAAATCAGTCCTTGGAAGATCTGTTGAGAGCATGTGTTTTAGATGATAGAGGAAGTTGGGATGATGTACTTCCGTTGATTGAGTTCACTTACAACAATAGTTTCCACGCGAGCATTGGAATGGCACCTTATGAGGCTTTATATGGGCGCAAGTGTCAAACGCCCTTGTGTTGGTATAAAGACGGTGAGAATATGATTGTCGGACCAGAGATGGTGCAACAGACCACAGCTAAAGTAAGGAAGATCAAGGAGAAAATGAAGACTTCACAAGATCGCCAGAAGAGTTACGCGGACAAGCGTCGCAGACTTTTGGAATTCGAACAGGGTGACCATGTATTTCTGAGAGTCACACCTACTACTGGAGTAGGTAGAGCCTTGAAATCGAAGAAGTTGACTCCGAAATTCATTGGACCATATCAGATTTCTGCACGAATTGGGCCGGTTGCTTATCGGATTGCATTACCTCCGATACTGTCCAATATCCATGACGTGTTTCATGTGTCGCAGTTGAGGAAATATCTCGCAGATCCATCTCACGTGATCGAACCAGACACAATCCAGCTAAAGGATAACCTGTCGTTCGAAGTACCACCCGTGAGAATTGATGACAGGAAGATTAAGCGGTTGAGGACCAAGGATGTTTCGTTGGTCAAGGTGATCTGGAACCCAATTACTGGAGATGCGACTTGGGAACTGGAGAGCAAGATGAGGGAACAACACCCAGAGTTATTTATCGATGCATAGTTTCGAGGACGAAACTAATTTTAGGGGGGGAGTAATGTAAGACCCATAATTTTAAAGTACCGTTTATGTATTTTTGGTGTATTTTGGATTTTGGCTCGGAGGCTTTTAAGCCAAGGTTAATAATATTTTGGAGTTTTATAATCGAAAAGATATTTCGATGCCAATTAGAATTTCTCGTCGATAAATAAATTGAATTTAACTGCGGAAAATCCTTTACGGAGAATTTAAGGCGTTTCGGGTGAAACGGTAATTTAATAAATATCTAGATTTTGAGATATTTGTTAAGTTATATTTATTATATTTATATATGTTTGTTTGGAGGGAAAAAGAAAGGAAAACTAGAAGGAAGGAAAAGGAAAAGAAAATAGTATATAAAGGAAGGAAGGAAAAAGGAAGAAAGGAAAAACAAAGGAAAGAAAAAGAAAGGAAGGAAATTTCAAATTTCCATCTCCTTCCTCTGAACCTCACGCGAGCAAAACCCAAAATTCCATCCTTCTCCATTTTTCGTTTTCGTTGCTTCCTTTTCTTCAAAGCTAGTGACCCAAGGTTGGGTGAGAGTTAGATCAAGGTTTTCGCAACTCCACTCTTCCTCTTTGATTCGAAAACGAAGAAAAACGGTTTTTGAGATCCAAACACAAACCCCTCCGTTTCTTCTAGATCCGAACCTCATTTCTCGAAGAGACAGAAGGGAAAGTTGCTCACCACCACGCTACGGTGCTAGTGAACTAATTTGGAAGCGGCGTTGCGAGCGGAAAATTTACCGGAATTACTCGCGGTACCGGAAACGCGCGTTAAAGCTAACGTTGAGGTAAGGGCTCCTTCCAAACTTCTAGTTTGCATTAGGGACTTATCTGTGGTTGTGTGGGAAGGAATTTGTTAGGGTTTAATGTATCGATTTGGGGAAAAACGAAACTAATGCGTTATGGGTAAAACCTTAGAGTTAGGTTTTGTTTATATTGATGAATGGTTCGTGGTAAATGAATTTGAAGTCATTGTGTAAGATTTTGGGTAAATGAAACTTGTGTGTTTTGAGTAGTGGATTGTGTCGATTTGTGTTCGTTGTTTTTGACATGCTCTTAATTGATATTGATGAAATTTGATATGTGTATGGTTGGATTTGTGAATAAATGAATTGATATGTTTTGATGTGAGAATTTGTTGAGTTTGTGTTGTGTGAAATTTGAAAACCATTAAGTTAAATGAGTATTAAGAATGGGGAATCTCTTAATGTCTCGTTTACTTAATGTGCGTTTGTTTGTGAAAAATCGTTTAAGTTAACTGGGCGTTAAGAATGGGGAATCTCTTAATGTCTCGTTTACTTAATGTGCGTTTGTTTGTGAAAAATCGTTTAAGTTAACTGGGCGTTAAGAATGGGGAATCTCTTAATGTCTCGTTTACTTAATGTGCGTTTGTTTGTGAAAAATCGTTTAAGTTAACTGGGCGTTAAGAATGGGGAATCTCTTAATGTCTCGGTTACTTAATATTTTGTTTTAAAGAAAAATCGTTTAAGTTAACTGGGCGTTAAGAATGGGGAATCTCTTAATGTCTCGGTTACTTAATATTTTGTTTTGAAAACCGTTTAAGTTAACTGGACGTTAAGGAGGGGGAACCTCTTAATGTCTCGGTTACTTAATATTTTGTTTTGAAAACCGTTTAAGTTAACTGGACGTTAAGGAGGGGGAATCTCTTAATGTCTCGGTTACTTAATATTTTGTTTTAAAGAAAAATCGTTTAAGTTAACTGGGCGTTAAGAATGGGGAATCTCTTAATGTCTCGGTTACTTAATATTTTGTTTTGAAAACCGTTTAAGTTAACTGGACGTTAAGGAGGGGGAATCTCTTAATGTCTCGGTTACTTAACATTTTGTTTTGAAAACCGTTTAAGTTAACTGGGCGTTAAGAATGGGGAATCTCTTAATGTCTCGGTTACTTATTATTTTGTTTGGAAAATTGTTTAAGTTAACTGGGCGTTAAGAATGGGGAATCTCTTAATGTCTCGGTTACTTATTATTTTGTTTGGAAAATTGTTTAAGTTAACTGGGCGTTGAGAATGGGGAATCTCTTAATGTCTCGGTTACTTAATGTTCGTTTTTGAAAATCGTTTCAGTAAATGAGTATTAAGAATGGGGAATCTCTTAATGACTTATTTACTGAATGTTTTGTCTTGAAAATCGTTAAGTTAAATGAGAATTAAGAATGGGGAATCTCTTAATGTCTCGCTTTTTTATGTGTGTTTCGGTAAATCGTGCTGACCCGGGATAGGTGGCACCTTGGTAAACAGTACGGGCCGTGATAGGCAGTACGTTTACGATTTACGTTTGGTAAGTCGTGCTGACCCGGGATGGGTGGCACCTCGGTAAACAGTACGGACCCGTGATAGGTAGTACGTTTACGACTTACGTTCCTGAGGGAATTGTGTTTGGTAAGTTGTGCTGACCCGGGATAGGTGGCACCTCGGTAAACAGTACGGACCCGTGATAGGTAGTACGTTTACGACTTACGTTCCTGCGGGAATTGCGTTTGTCCGTGAGAGACTGCGCAGGGGTTTGTCCGTGAGAGACTACGCCCTGGTTTAAGTTAGATGAGAATTAAGAATGGGGAATCTCTTAATGTCTCGTTTACTCGTGTATGTTTTGGTAAGTTGTGCTGACCCGGGATAGGTGGCACCTCGGTAAACGGTACGGACCCGTGATAGGTAGTACGTTTACGACTTACGTTCCTGAGGGAATTGTGTTTGTCCGCGAGAGACTACACCCTGTTGATTTGTGAACTGTTGGTTCATTTTGTTTGTGTAGTAATGTGTTATAAATGCTAAGTGTTATGTTTTGGAATTTGGTGATAACATGTTTGATTGCAATACCATTTCGAAATCCATGATGTCGTAGTAATTGTGTTATCAGTGTTAAGTGTTAAGAATTGGGATTATGCATGAATGTGATTGAGTTAGTTTATGAATTTTTGAAAGAATACACAGGTAAATCGATTTCCCAATCGATTGGATAGTAAACAGGGACTTGGCCAAATGGACAAAATCGATTAGCCAATCGATTTTGTAATCAGTTTTTCGAAAATCATTTACGAAATCGATTGCCCAATCGATTGGGCCTAAGTCAGGGACTCATCCATATTCGACCAAATCGATTTGGAAATCGATTGGCCATTAAGTCAGGGGCTCAGCTACCCTGTCAATCGATTTCCCAATCGATTGAATCAAGCCAGAGTTCAAAATTTCACTAAAAACCTTCAGGAAATCGATTTGGAAATCGATTGGTATTAAGTCAGGGGCTCAGTACTCACTCAATCGATTTCCCAATCGATTGATTTCAGCCCAGGATTCTGTTTCATCAAAATCCTTCACCTCAATCGATTGCCTAATCGATTGGCTCAGTGAAAATCCTCAGTTTTAGTTGTATGATTGTTTGCTCATGAATCTATCCATGTCTTGATTTGTTATGTTATAATTAGGGGATTGAGAACCTCATTTTACTTTCATTTTAACTGGCAAAGTATTGTATGAACTTTTCGCATATTGAAAATCCTGCTAAGGTGCATGCTTAGTTGAAAAGTTATTTTAGCATTTAAAACTTAAATGTTATGTGTTAACTGTTATTTTCGGTTGGTGACCTTTACAATTATTGTGGAAATCTGGGCTTTGCCCTCAGATGAGAGTCAGGACGATCTTACCGGTTCGTACCCTACGGACGGAAATGGAGATGGGAACGCTTGACTGCAGCTACGATAGGGGGATCTCACGGGGCGCGTGGAGATCAGTCAGGGTGTTTAGTTGTTTTGTAAAATGATCAGACTAGGTTGTCACAGAGGGAACAAATGCCTTTCTTTTGTATTGCATTTATTTTAAAATGGAAGACTGTACCTATACTAATATTGTCAGCTTGACATGTTATTTTCAATGGGTTATATGTACCATTTGTTGTTGGGTAAATGGTTTGGATTTATAATTGGAGTAACTTTTTCGCTGCCTGTAAATTATAATGACTCAATTATTTATCCAAAGACATTTCTTTATTTATTCCTCTGTTTTAGTTTAATTACTTTTGAAAAAAAAAATATATCCTCGCTTTGAGAAACGGGGTGTTACATTTTGGTCCCTACTTTAGATTTTTAAATAAAAATCATGATTTAACATATGTCAAATTACGTGACATACAATTTTGTGATGTAGAATCATCTATGTGCATTAATTATTTATGTTATTAATTAAATTTAAAAAATGAATAGTTTCATAGGTTGAAATTTGAGTTTTTAGAGGTATTTATTATAATTTCATGGGTATTAATCATTCAACATCATCATATCATATGTCACATTGTTTAAATATGTCACACCATAACTTTTAATTAAATAATTTTTTAATTAAAATATCCAACCTGTTATTGGTGAAGATATGTGGGGATTCGTGTTAACATGGGGTAGGATACCTTGTTTGAGTATGTATCATGGTATTACAACGTATCTCATCCTACAATGCAACCTATTCTAAAGGAAAATCCATTAAGGTCTACTAACTTAGAGGGTGATTATAGAGTAGCAACATGTTTTATATATTGTCAATAAAATTACAATTTTCAAGACGGTTAGAGCTCTTTCAATTGAAGTTGTTTCAAGGAAACAGGACAGTCATCCTGCGTATATGTCATCAATCAATCATCCTACTTATATGTCAGTTTGACAAATTGTTGATGAAACGAAACAATTGTTCTTATACTTTATGAGGAATAGAAATTCCTTTAGGAGAGTTCCTCAAGATTTCTATATTTTGACTTTTGAATGTATTGTAAATATATTTTTCGTTTTAGGATTTATGTAACATAACTATGTTGATTTCAAATTTGTTAATTTAAAACTAATTAAAATTATAACCCGTTGAAATTTTAGGTGTATGTCAATATCTTTAATCATTGTACATAGAATATGTTTACCATTCGGTGTCTTTAAAGTCCAAATATGTCTATTCTAGAAAATGAATTATCTGATTGTGGGATTTGGCAATGGTAAATTTTACCAAATTCACATTCGAATCACAATATTCAGTAGTATATAAACTACATACTGGATTTGATAATGTAAAATTAAAATTAAAATTAAAATAGTTTAAATTATGAATAACATAATTTAAATTAGAAATAACATAAATAACATAATTTAAATTAAAAATATCATAAATAAGCAAAACATAACATAGCATAATTCTGATAATACATAATTTAAATTAAAAACAACAACTTATATTAATTAAATCACGAATCTCTTCAACTGGCGACATCATTTGAATAGTTCCCCTTAATTGGGAAACACTTACTTGGGGAACACTTAATGTACAACTTGATCGACCATTTGTCTCTTTAAACATTGTTATTTGTAAACATAGATCTTACCTCTATATCATTCTTAAGATAGGAACAATCATAACAGATACTACATTATGGGTTGCTATTTTTTAGTGGGATTTAAGGATAACGATATGATATACTAACCACATTTGTAGTAATGTCACTCTTTAATATAAATATGAAGTTAAGATAGCTCGTTGGTTCTGATAGAGTTCTATCGTTACAAATTTCATTGGAGATTTTAAATGTTCTTAATAAACTTCAGCACGTTCTTGAACCATGATTGAAGGTTGTGATTTGGGGTAACCTAAATACATGTATTTATACATGTTTTTGTGCATTCCTTACCACACAAATTAGAGTTAAATATCCACCATGCATATTCACCCACATTCTAAATCCAATTTAGTGTAAAATGTACTACCTATTTGGAGGATCCAATTGATTTTTTTAAAATAAATTTACTATCAAATTAGAGGATCCGACAACAAATTTGAATTTAATAAATGTTGTCCAATGCCCCACGTTTAGACCAAAACCTTTGAACAAATTTACATTAGATACACTATCGAATTGGAGGATTCGATTTTGTATTAAATGCCAATAAATACAGTCGAAACTCTAATAAATGATTTTTTTTTTTTTTTGGTTTTGGAGGTTTAGTGTTGAGAAAGGTGAAGTTGGCAAAATCTGACATGATTGTTATGTTGTACGTTACAGGAAGTAAGACTAGACAAGAAGGAATGGCTCAATCGAAACTGACTGGTATGATGCCCAAAAAACACATGCGGGAGGGTGAAGTTGGGTCAAACGGGTAGGCGATGTGGAAAAGGTTAATTGGGGTGGTTACAGGCAAGCGGTTCGAGTTATGAAAACTGGATCGTTAATAACTGAACCTGGTTGTGTATATGTGATAAGAGTATGGACCACTAGGAAGTAGAAACCAACAAGCCCAGTCAGGTGGTCCCACATCTAGATTGACCTTTAGTATAAAAACATATACTAACAAGTATCAAGACACTATCTCCTTCATTCCACTTCCAAACACAACACAATTCACACATGTTCTTTCTTTTAGCTACTATTTCCACTTTCATAGGGAATGAACTACTAAACCTAGCTCTCTAGTACCCCTTCTCTCGTTCTGTCTAGATATGTGTCTCTCGTTCCGTCCATTTCTGTGTCTCCTTCGTTATGCTTTTTAATGGTTTTTTTAGGTTTAGTTTGTCTTCTTACATACGGTATCTAGGCTTAGGTTTTAGACTTAGGGTTTTTGGTTTTCTACTTTCACCATATAGTGTTTAGTTATTGAGTTTTTATTACTTCAAAAAATGAATGTTTTAGGGTTTTCATTTTGAACATTAATATTTTTAAATTGTATGCTTTAAGGTTTTGTTTCTGATTAGGATTTTGGTTTCTTGATTTTTTAAAAGGCCTTTTGAACTTTATAAAATCCCTTTTAAAATGTGTTCTTGGTTGTTCTTGTGTATGACTTAATTACCGATTTGGGTTATGTTTGAGGTGATCTAGTTTTTTCAATCAATGCACATTCTATATGTTTTTTTTTTAATATTCTTATGGAGAAGGAATTAATATTTTTTTTTTTTATAAATTAATCCGGGTCTAAATACATGTATAATGATGACAATACTATGTTGATAAAATGTTTAATCTTTGATCATTGTAGTTTTGTCTTTGCTGAGATTTTATTATGTTGGTTAAATTTGATTTTAATAACATTGAATCTAATCTGGATAATTTGATAACATTGTGTTCTATGTGCAGGTGGATGGTTGAAGTGAATGAATTTTTTTGTAAGAACGTAATATTTTATTTGTAAATTAAAATTGATATGCAGTAATTAAGATTTAAGGTTTAAATCTTATGGTGTTAATTTATGGTGTTACAGTTCATCATATTGATATGCAAAGTAATTCAAAGAATAATCTTGATGAAAAAATAGGACAAGTATATAAAAACTTTGATGAAAAAATAACCAATTTAATAATGAGATAAAGTTAGACTAATATTTTAATAAGTTCAAGTATATTATCGATATCAATGTAATATATTAAAACAAACCTACAAAATATTAAGTTGAGACATCACATCTTTATATGTCATGTAACACTAATTTTGCCACATCATTCAATAGTATGATGTGGCACCTTAGAATTCATTCATTTTTTATTTCTCATTCTACTAATTCTTTGTCTATATCTCTATAATTAAAAAAAATCAACAATAAAAAATATAACTCCCATTACAAACTTGATATAATTGTTAATTACTTTTTTAATTCATTACATATAAATACATCACAATGTTTTAATTGCATTTTATTAATTAAATGTAGCAATCATAAATTATCACAAAATATATAAAAACATAATAATCACATGAAAAATCAATAATCAAACTTATATATAAATAATTCAATGAAGTTTAAATTAAAATAAATAAATAAATATTAAAACACAGACATATAAATTAGCAAACCTTTGCAACAAAGAATATTTTTTTAAAAATAAAAATGTTAAGTTATACATTAAATATTTTCAAAGTAATATACAATTTGTGTTTATTTTTCTTTTATTAGTGCTCGGATACATATTCTATTCCTTTAATACAAAGAAAGTATTTGTCTATATAAATTGTTTATGAAAATAAAAACACTCATTTCAAAATATTAAACTTATAGATTAGATGATGCATAAATCATAGTATAGTTTCATTTAACGGCAAAAATAATCAAAATCAAGTAGGGATTGCGTATCATTTCCAATATTATTTCGTGTTTTTATCGTAAAAAATAATATTTTGAGTTTGCTCATTATATACAATCTTCAAAAAAGATAATTAAATCGAAATATTTTTGAAAGAAATATGTGACATAACACCTCTAATTAAGAATTAGTTATCAAAAATTTAAGTGAAAATGAGACATGAAACATAAAATATAAGAAATAATAGTTCATTCAATTAGTCAAAAAAAGAATAAAGAAATAATAGTACTCAAGATAAAAAGTAAAACAAAAATAAAAATAATGATCATATAGAGACCAATGCTTACAAGTATATCTCAAATCAATGATCGTAAAATATATTCTATTTTTTTTATAGGAAGTAAGCATTCTATAATGATTGAATGTTTAAAATAAAATAAAATGTATACAAACAATCACTCATCTTTTTTTAATAATATTTTTAGAGTGAAAATTACTCATTTTATTTTAATCTTTTTAATAGTGTATACAAACACTAACTCATCTTTTTTTAATCATATTTTTTAGAGTGAAAATCACTAATTTTATTATAAACTTTTCAATTGTTTCGATTCAATTTATTATTGTGTTATACAATAATTATTCTTATAAACTTAGAAACTCATAAATATTGAAACTTTCTTTTTTATCAGATTGATACATTTATATACCATAAATATCATTTTTAAATTTTTTTAAAAAAATTCTATTGAAAGAAAATTTTATAAATTACACCCGCACAATATGTGGAGTATATTCTAATTTTGATTATTTGTGCATTGTAACAAGATTAATGTTCAATGAAAAAATGAAACAAAAGTAGTCTACATTTGAAGCAATAAATTAACAAACTTTTGACTCAACTTAACCACATAAATAATCATAAAAATTGCTATTAAAATTTATTGTGTCATATGTGTATGGCCCATAAAATATGTATTTAAAATATTTTGACGTGATTTTATAAATAAATAAAAACTTTTATAATTAATAAATTTGATTTGGTCTAACCCGATTCTTCTAACCTACGTCACCTGCGATACCCATGACTCGTCGAAACCAAAAATATGAATGGTTGGAATTGGATCTCTTAACACCAAGTTTGAATAAATTTTAAATTTTAGACTCGAACCCGCCCATTTCTACGGTTCTAACTGGAAGCGTAAATCTAATAAAAAAACCGAATCGAAATCCAGCTTCTAGTAAGGGGTATTATTGAAAGTTTGGAGGCATGTAGCAAAAGTGGGGAATGAGCAACCTTCTTACTGTAGAATAGTAATTTCACCAACAGATTTGTCACTTATTTTTAAACAAAAAAATTAGTAAATTTTGTGGACCTAAAATTTTTATTTGGGCCAATCAAAATTATTTGCAACAAGGTGAATTTTGGAAGTGGACCAAAAATTAATGTCATAATAAAACTAGAAATTTCCCAACAGAATGAAAAATATATAAATTCATAGTTAATCTAGTTATGAATATACATCTCAACAATCGATAGTTAGTACAATTTTGTACTTTGAAATTTACCCTAATTCTAGATATAAATGAATGTATAATCTAGTTTTTTCTACTTTTACAATACATGACTAATATATCATCTGTTCTCTTCATCAGATCAGCATGAATAGAAGTTCTAGGAACAACCATTTTTCAAATTGTCCCTTTTCTCAATCAATCAACTAACATGCTTGGTGTTCATGTGAAAGGATAAACCGATAGAACATCATATTAAAGAACAAATAGACATACATTAAACATATCAGATGAGTGATATAAAGGGTCTGGAGATCATGTAGATGTTAAGGATTCTAAAAATAAAAATAAAAAAATTGATGAAAATAAAAAAAACAATGTTTAAATTTTCAAAAAGTTAAATACACAAATTTCAAAATAAATTTTTTATATATAAATTGTGACCTTCTAATCATTTCACTTTTTAACTCTTTCACTTCAACCAACAAACCAACCTTATATCCCGTTAAAGAAATACATACTACTATTTTATAACATAAACAAAATTACAGGTCAATCTTTATTTGGATATCCCTTTTCTCTTCTATACGGTTCCTTCTTCTACACGGTTCCTTCTCTAAAAATGTAAGAAATCTTAAACTACATAAGCTTGGTGTGAGAAACATTATTCTATAACGTTGAAATCATATTCTCATCAACTCCACTACATAGTTGTCATTTCAAATAAATAAAAATTAGGTACAAATTGTGAAAAATATTTCAAAGAAACAATTTCAGATAAACAAATTAATCCACCTTGCAATATATGAATTTGACTCCTAGTGAGAAGTTGCTAAAGAGAGTGAATTGTTTAATATTATGATCACTCATGCTTGGTTATACATGTGCACATAATATCAACCATTCATTTAATGATTTATATTATTCACTTTATTCTTTAAAGTAACTTGCTCACTTTATATGAGTCAAATCCGCAATATATATATTAGGAACATATCAAATGAAAGGAGTTTTACAATGAGATGATTAAATATTGATCACACAATCATACATAGATGGTGAAGATTAATAGTTATTTAAGTGACTATATGATCAATTTAAAAAGTTATATAATTTTTTCTTTTAATCTTGATCATTCATGTATAGTTGTATGGTCAATATTTAATTATCTCATTTTAAAACTCATCTCATGATTAAAAATTATTTAAGTAGGATATGATCACTTAAAAAAGTAAGTAGTGTAGAAAAGTAATACAAATAAAAAAAAATAGTAACTAACAATCAATGAAAGTTTGTATGCCTAATAATAATTTAATGGTGAATATGAACTTACAAACAAATTAATTCACCTTGCAATATATATGGGATAATGGTCCCAGGCAGCATAGGTTTTCATGTAGCCTCAAGGTTTTAAATTAATGTATTCACTTATCGAAATCAATATGGATTATTTAATCCTCTTGACCAGTCGTGTAGTTTTGGGCTTGGTCCAGCCTTTAATAAAAATATATGCTACGTTCAATTAAAAGAACATGGAAGCTTCTTTTTCCACCTCCCGCTTCAGGGTGGCAATTACATCCATTATGCTAAATAAGAGAGCCATTCACAATATTATCCATGAACCATTGCATGGTATAAGAAATAAGTTTCTTAAAACAAAGTCACTAGCTATGTTGTCAGTCTCGGGCAGCGGCACGGAGTGTCCAACTCCGAAAATAGGATAGTGGAGATGGCCATTATTGCTAAGATAAAAAAAATGTATATAAGCTAAATATAAAATACAAATAGTATACAAAAATATTTAAAAATAGCAAAAATAAAATATACAAAAATAAAAAGGGTAATCATACTTCATATTTCATAATCAAAATCTAACATCAAAATCAAGATCTAATAGTAATCAAAAGCAAGTTCTAAAAGTAATTAAGTTCTACTAAATAAGACTCAAACTAAAAAACAATCAACATCATGCAAAATTATCTTCCTCATCTTCACTTGAAATTTCAACCACATCAACATTATCTTGTTCATCACTTAATTCAAACTTGTCTTCTTCCACCTCCTCATCTCCATTAGCCATAGTTGCAACGAGTCTTGATTGGGGCCTAGTAAGTCTTGCTGGTTCATTAACCCCAATTGCATCACCAACAAGTTCCCAAGTCAAGTCATCTTCTCCCAAGACCAAATCATCTGCAAATACACTATTTTCATCCAATTCTTTTTCAAGCTAATCATAACACTCATCAATATTGTTCAAGATAATGAAATCGATTAAATCATTGTTATCAAAGCGATCTTTAAGAGTTTGGTTGTACTTCACAAATACCAAGGCCTGTAGCCTTTGGTGCTCAATTTTTCTTCTCTTCTCATAATTAATTTATATTACAATTTTCAAAGAAAATAATTAATTTCAAATTCACATCCAATTATATAAGAAAACCAATTGACAATTATTTACTTGCTCAAATGTAATCCAATTGTGTTCACATCATGCGAGCTGCATATCAGGCTTAATATTTTGATTGCAACAACTTGCAAATGTGGAACATAGTTTCCATATATGGCCCACCACTGAGCTCTAATGCAATAAATAATTAATCTCACTGTTTACATACAAGTATCAAGTATGTACTTTTAAATTAACAAAACATTGTACTTTAACTTACCAAGAGGACACAATAGACCTCATTCTAATTACAGAAGGCATTCCAAACATGCCATGTGCTATATTGAGAAATCTCCTTTAGAGCTTCAACATTATCATCAGAATCTTTAAAAAGCTTCAGAATGTAAGCATAAAGTCCATGTGTTACTTTCGGATCTTTGCCAACATTTGGATCATTGAAGAAGTGATGGGGGTTAAGGAAATGTCTTGTTGCATGCAATGGACGATAAAGTTGACACTCCTATCTATTATCTATAATTTCGTAAATTTCAGAGTATTTACTCTCATTTTCAATGAACAGTGTTCCAATAGACTCTTTTGTCCTATCCATTGCCTCATATATATAGCCCATTGTCGGTTTTTTCTCGTTATCAACCAGTCGTAAAACATGTACCAACGACTCCATCACCTTGAGAGAGAATAAAAAATCCTTCCAAAATGATACATTGATACAATACTATATGCTTTTTTTTTCTTAGGATCTTTTGATGCATTTGCGCTCACCCACTCTTATTATACAAACATCTTTCTCAAGTTATTCTTTTGTTCATACAACCTTTGAAGAGTGAGGAATGTAGCTGCAAAATTTGTCACCTGCTAACCAATTTAGCTTTTTGGGTGAACTTTCTCATTATGTTAAGGGTGATGGTATGGTTGTAGATGAATCCAACAAGAAATTATCCTCTTCGGATGACCCTCTTAACAATAGACAACTTTTTAATATCTTCTACCATTAAATCCACACAATGGACAACACATGGATTCCAAAAGATATTAGGATACCTGTCTTTTAAATATTTTCCTAACACAAAAATAAATGAACTACATCATATGGCTGTTGGTTGACAGCATATAATTAATATTTCAAATTGGATAATGACAATTATAAAATTCTTACCTTCGGAGACATAGTTTCTACCATTGTCGGTAACCACTTACACAACATTTTCCACTCCAATTTCTTGAACAAATGTGTCCAAAAGTTCAAATATCTTCAATCCGATATTCATAAATCTAGAACCATCAATACTCCTTACGAACATAGTCTCACCTGGAGCGTTGACCAACAAATTGATCAATGTCCTAGCCCTTCGATTCGTCTGTGCATTTGAGTTCGCTTTATTACAAGTCCCTATAGAATTTTCTTTGTGAGCTCTAGTTCCTTTTTTAGCAATGTTATTCTAATCTCATGGTAACTTGGAGGTTTTAATTGTGCTCCATAATTTTCAATCACGTCAATCATCAACTTAAAACTTTTAGACTTCAAAACATTAAAAGCAATACCATTCATATAGATGAAAAAACCAATATATTGATTAGTTTATTCCCTTGCCTCTTTCACATAAACATTTTTTTATCAATGTTTGACGTTTGGCCATTCCTATTGTTATCTTCTGAGATACCTCCAGATTTTTAAACATAAGCACATCCATAGGCCTTTTAACATTCTTCTTAGCAATACCTGTTGCAGACCTTTTTCCTACCCGAACATTTGCAATTTCTTACACAGCATCACCATCCTCCTCTCAATACTAATCTCAACCATATGAGAATCATTAGTTGTTGTTTGCTTTTTCTCCTAAGCTTCCTTGAGTTTTTGTATTTCATCAACCGGTGTTTTCCTACAAGGAGCTACATCCCCCCTTATACTCATTTGTTGCAATTTTGCTCTCGTAATACCTCATTTCGTAACATTCTCACAAAAAGCACAAGTAACAACATTCTTATCATTAACATCCTCCAAAGAATTCTACTACCAAGTCATGTCAAGGTTTTCACCAATAGGTTTAAACAAACCTTTGTTTTTGGTTGTTGGTGTTTTAGATGAAGATGCCATTCTTCTTACAAAACAGAGCAATGAAAACAAAATAGAGGAACAAAACAGTGGAAAACAAAACAGAAGTAGGGAAAACAGAGGAACAAAACAAAAGCAATGAGAGAAGATGAACAAAATAGAAGTCGTGGAAAATAGAGGAACAAAACAAAAGCAGTAAGAGAAGACAAAAATGAAAACGAAGAAAAGAAACAGAGGAAGAAGAAGAAACGAGATATCAAAAAACAAAGAAATAGAGAATGCATAAACGCTTTCTAAGAGGAAGAAGAAGAAAGGCCGTGCTCTGACTTATGAGGGAGAGGAAGAAACAAAGGTTTAATATATTAATAAAATAATAGGGATTCAATGGGTGCGAAAAGACTCAAATACCTTCAATGAAATAAAAAGAATAAATAAATAAATAAAAACTTGGGTTTGTTGGAAAACAGGGACGCGGGCAGTATCCCAGGTCGGGTCGCGGCGCTTCAGCGTGACTCGCAGCCGCGAGCGCCGCACCAGTTGATGACGTTTTCACACCCTGACGCAACGCACGAGACCATCCGACGCACTGCGGTTCCAGGATTGCGCACGATCCCACCGTGATCGACAACATAGGTCACTAGTTCAAAGCCACTAGCATTAAACTATTGTAGGTTCAAATATTATTATCATTATTTTTCAAGAAAAACATCAACTAACTCGAGCTGTATTGCACCACCGGTTTATCACAGCAAAAAATGCTGTTGACTGTGGTATGCATGTAAATCTCATTATACTCCACAAAATTGTGATGACAAGCAAAACACCTGCAATGAGTTAAATCAATTGGTTTGTAATATTATTATCATTATTTTTCAAGAAAAACATCAACTAACTCGAGCTGTATTGCACCACCGGTTTATCACAGCAAAAAATGCTGTTGACTGTGGTATGCATGTAAATCTCATTATACTCCACAAAATTGTGATGACAAGCAAAACACCTGCAATGAGTTAAATCAATTGGTTTGTAATATTATTATCATTATTTTTCAAGAAAAACATCAACTAACTCGAGCTGTATTGCACCACCGGTTTATCACAGCAAAAAATGCTGTTGTCTGTGGTATGCATGTAAATCTCATTATACTCCACAAAATTGTGATGACAAGCAAAACACCTGCAATGAGTTAAATCAATTGGTTTGTAAAAGAAATTGCACCCCTGCAAACTAGATAGTAAAGCCTGCAAACGAGAAATAAGAATTTTGAGCAACTTTTACCAAACAACAATAGACACATTCTTCTTTTTAATAAACTTTTAGCTTAAAAAAAAAAGTGCCTCCCTTACATGCTCATGTCTTGTATCAATCAATATTAACATCTACTCTTGCCAAAGAATGTACTAGTTTTCACATATCTTTAGAGGTTATGTACATCATTGAATGTTAAATTGTGAAAAGAAAAAAGCAACAACGGAAATGATAGAAAGGACATAAAAGAATGAATTTGGCAACTTCTTCCACAGTTTTAATCTCCGCGGATGAAATAAACTTCTGCTTTAGTAGAAGCTCTTCGAAATTTCATCAATTCGACCACCATTCTCAATTGACCTTCCAAATCATACATACAAGGAACGATACTCATTGTCTCCAGCACAGGTGAAGAGCCAAGTAAAAATTTGATAAAGTTGATCTCATGTGGCAAACCACTCATTTCTGTCAACTTCACAAGTTTAAGCTGGCTAAGTATAGAATCTGAAAGGAATCCTTTTTCCCATAAATCCAAATTTTGCCAATATGAAACATTTGTTGCGTTTGATGAACCCTACCAAAGTCAATTGCATAAAACATGCAGTAACAAACCGTAAGTATTTGATTATAGGAATTATTACAAATAACAATAATAAAAGAACTATTCATCATCACATTGTAAAAAGAGTAATGCTAACAACACTCTCTTTATCACTCATTTTCTACACTCACTCTCTTATTGAGTGAAATACATGTTGGTCCCATCACTTTTGTGGGACCTATTTCCAAAGTGGTGGGACCCACATGTATTTTATCTAATAAGAGAATGAGAGTTGAAAAGAGAATGTTGCTAGCACTACTCTTGTAAAAATAAGGGAAATTTAGTCTACTGTGCAATGAGCAAGGACTTACTGAAATGTGAAGTTCCTTTAGATTAGGAGAGTTTGTAATCAAGCGAAGGACGACAAGTATCTCTTTCATATCATCAAAACTTACTTGATACATTTCGATAACCTCCAAATTGTTGTACATTATAGAAAGATGCCCAAGGTCGTTACCTATGCTCAAATACTTCAACAACATACAAAAATGAAAAAGAAAGCACTTAGCCAAACATAACAACAGAGCCCTTTTGCTTTGATGATCATAATGAAGGTTAAACTAAATGCAAAAGGAGGGTGAACCAACTCAACTCAAAAAAAAGATAACAACAAAATGTTACCTTTGTGAAGTCAATAAGGCCAACAAGTCTCTCAAGTTTAGGCACACCGCCAAGCAACTTGACAAAATTTCCATTTGAGCTTTGCTCTATGTGCTCAGCAACGTCAGTCATATACATAGCAACAGATACTTCAACCAAGAGTGGAGTATCTACAAGACAAATTTCCTTGAATTCACCTTCAAGACACAAGTACTTGAGGTTCGGAGCGCAGACAGTAAGGGCTAAACAATCAAAATATGACAGTGATAAACTCTCCAAGAGAGGGCAACTTGAAATGAGGCTCTCAATTGCTTCAGGAGATATCAAAACTTGATGAAGATTGAGATATGTTAAACACGAAAATCCATTAAAACCAACAGGAGGATCCAACTCGCAGCGCGAGAGCTCCAATCGAGTCAATTTCTTACAACTGAAAAGGCAGGAAGGCATTCTAAAGAATTCACCATCTCCTAGTTCAAGATTCAAATCTTTAATATCATTTCTCGAAAGGAAAAGAATCCATTGATTTATCGCAGAGCAGCTCTGCAAGCTTGTATTCGTAATTTGAAACTTATGAATTGGTCCATGGTGAAGAAATAGCAGTCTGGTGATAAATTCCACAACACTTTTCTGAACAATGTCTCGGTCGTGAACATTAGGGACACATTTTTCATCGAACACAAGCTGAGTAATGGAAGACCATTTATACCTCCATTTACTCGACAAAAGGCTAGTTTTCACAGCATCTCTTATAGGAAGTTGAATCAAAATGGTTTCTATAATGCTTTGAGGAAGGTCACTGATCAAATCAGGATCCAAAACATCAACCATTTTTGTGCTTCACCTAAAACACAACAAACAAAAGTGCAAAAAAGAAGCCAAATTAACTAATTATCGTCTCAGATGAATTTCGCAAGGATTTTGAGAGTCATTTTTGAATACAACAAGGCTATTTTGTAAGTAATAAAAAGACAGATTGAATGAATACCACTAAATATCTTCACTTTGTTTAAAAAAAGTAAATAATCCTAATTGAATACACAATAGTTATTTTAGTTACATTAAAATCTGATTGAATACCACATGACTTTTTTAATAACAAAAAATACAAACAATTCGAGCACACAAATCACATAATAATCCATTATTAAATAGAAAAATTACAATTTGATACGTAACTGAAGTAATGTAGCAAAACCTAAGATCTAAAAACAGAAGAACATTTTTGTATTAATTTGGTAGAATTAAGAAAAGAATGAACTAACCAGATTTGAAGCGAGGTGTAACCGTAAGCAAGGCAGAACACAGAGAAGAAAGAAGAAGATCTTGGATTTGAAAGAAGGTAGGGAAATGGATTACTTGAAGAAAGGAGAAAGAGTCGAAGCGAATGAAGATTTAGAGAGTAACAAAACTATGATTTCCTGATCGACTCTCTCTCTCTCTCTCTCTCTCTCTCTCTCTCATGTAGATGATGGAAGTCGCCTCGTAAAAGTAAAACCTTTCTCAGTATGACTAATTTGATTCATTTACTCTTCAATATAACTATTAAAAAGTCATAAATTTAGAATCGGTTAGTTTGTTTACCTTTCATTTATATTTACTAAAAAAATTAAAATTTATTTAATATATATTTTTGAAATTTTAAGAGTATAAAAAGATATTATCAATTATATATTAATTTTTTAAAATAATTAAAATTTTGAAATAAAAGTAGAATACTTAAAGTTTTATGATTTTATTTTATTCTCTTAATTATTAATATTTTTTTGTTTTTATCTCGTGAGAGAGGGGGGTTGTTGCGAGTATTGGAGGAAGGAAAATATGTGCACCTCTTCTTGGTCTTTAAGAGGGTGAACATAGCGATGACGGGAGTGTAAGAATTCAATTTGATGATTCGAAAAAGACTAATGTGGTTAAAAGAAACAAAGTTGATGAACCACATTCCAACGAAAAACAATTAAGAAGCTAAAATAAAACTAGAAAAAAATATAAAGGATCAAAAGACTAATTAAGTCTTTTTTTAAAATAAAATTTAGAGGAGTGCTATTTATTAAGAACAATTGTTACAAAAAAGAAGAACGAATGAAAATTAGTGTAACTGAGTTCGTGCATTGTGAAGTAGAAAAATGATTATTTATAAATAAATTAAAAAAATTATTGTAATGGTAATATTTACTTTAGAGTTTAGATATTGACTAAAATAATTTGATATTTAAATTTAACGAGAATTATTTATTTTATCATATTTAATATTAATAATAATTAATAATTACAAAAATTATGAAAATGTCATATTTTTTAAAAATAATTTATAAAAATATATCGTAATTTGACTATTTGACACAAGATATGAAAAATAAAAAAGAGAAGAATATTTTTATTAAACTATTCTTATTAATAATAGATTAATTTCAACTATCATAAATGCAAAGTGGAAAGATAATGAATTGGGAGGGATGGATGTAATATTAATTAGAGGAAGGAATTAGTAAAAATAAATTATAACATTGAAAACCAAAAATGACAATTATTTTAGGACAATAATTTTTTTAAAATGTGACAATTGTTACGAGTCAAGGGAGTATATTATAATGTAGAATTCTAGATATTTTTATATAAACATAAAAAGTAAAAAATAATATACAAAATTAGAAACCAACAAAACAGCTATGATGTTTATAATGTGACAAACTGAATTTCGGTTTCTAACACGAGATAAGTGAAGTCAATTAATTATTTACACTTTCTATAATATGATTTAGTAATATTATTTGTCAAAATTATTATTTCTCGTTAAAATGCATATTTAAGTGATATTCATCGTTATAAATTAATAAACGTCATTCTTATTTGATGTAATATTTTATTTATAATACAAAAGTCGATATAAAATCAAACTATAAATTTAAAATTAAATATTTCAATTAATTTAAAAAATTGTGATAATCATGTCAAAGTTTTGATGGAACATTATGCATTATTTTTAGTATAATAATAATACTTTTTAGTGATGTATAGTATATAATTTTAATAAATGAGAATAAAGTGTTAAATTAGTAAGAAAGAAAATGCAATTTAAATTATTAATGTATTAAATTGATATGTTGGATACATAAATTTAAAACAAACTTCTAAAAAATATATAGTTTTAAACAAAACATAATATTGATTAAATATAAAGACTAATAATAAAGAAAAAATAAAAATAAATGTTTCATAAGAAATTGTGGTGTGGTCAAATCTAATTAATAATAAAGAATTTTTTATTTATTAATTCAAGTAGTACATATGATTATTTTATATATCTTTAAAAAAATTTGAATTCGATACATTTAATTTGTACTTATCATTTATAAGATTATATAACACCTCAAGTGTATGGTAGCATACTTGAATAAACTACTTTTCTAAATTTAAAATATACATAATTTAACCAATATTATGTGAATGTATTATATGTAGATATTTCTCTAAAAATGATTGATTGATTTATTATTTACAAATTTTAAATTATTAATTAATTCAAACAAATTTCAAATTTGATTTATTTTTTGTTTTAGAAACTTTTCTTACTTTTGACAAATGTTAGTGTGTGCATTAATGTCATTAGGACGACCATTATTTAAAAAAAATTCCTTCCCATTTAAAAAAATATATATATGTAAAAATTTGCCTCATATTTTTAATTTGACTACTATTTACGAATTTATGAATAATTATTAAGTAAATAATTTGAAATTTAATTTTTTGTCTTTCGAGATTATTCTTGTTTATGACAAATAGTAGCATATTTGTAGAATATATATTATCTAAATTTAGAATCAAATTCTGCTATTATATATTATTATTATTATTATTATTAATTCAAAAAATTAAATATCTGATTGTGTTTTATTAAATAATGTTCTTAAATTAGCAAATAAGTAGCATATTTATAGAATTTTTTTAATTAATTTTAAATAGAATCTTCAAATTGTTATATGAACATATTACATAAGCAATTTTTTGGTATATATTTTAGTGAAGTACCATTTTAATTCCCGAGAAAAAACTCGGACCCAAATAATTTGGTTTTTCTCAATATTAAAATGAAACAATTTGATCATATAAAAAGTAATTTCTCTAAATAACTTGTTGTACAACAAAAGTTTTTTTAATAAAATACAGAGTACTGCTATTTATTAGGAACAATTATTACACAGTAAAGTGAAGAATGAATGAAAATAGGGATTTTGACCATCAAAGTACAGGTGACTAAAGATAAGTAGTGGATAGTTATTAGTTAGAAGGATAAGACGTTCCTACATAGGATTCTTGGATTTCTTGTGAATATTTCATCATAAAACATTTTCCTAAAAATTTAAGGGAAGGAATGGTGTCATTGTCCAATATAAATCTTGAATAATATTTTATCATATCTCTTTAGATTATTTTGAATATCGATCGGGTTTAAAATAAATACAATAATTTATTAAATTATTTATGAAAATTAAAATCTAATAAAATATAGAAGAAAAAAAAAGTAAAAAATAATAGAACTTGATATTTAATTTTTAAAAAAAATATGTATTGTTTTATTGCAAGAGAAGTTTTATCATAGTTTAAATATATTTTTCATCTTTCATCTAATATTTATTTTGGTTTTGTCCATTATCTTTTTTGATTCATTTTCATCTTTTATTTTTTATAAACGATGAACATTAATCATTTTCAAAATAACTCATAAACTACAAGTTCACAACAAAATTTATATCATTTGATTATTGGTATTCCTTCCCAACAATTATCAATATATTTTCACTACATGTACATCACGATAGAGAGGAATCATGTAGTTGTTTGTAAATGTTGTGGTGAAAAAGACTAATGTTCATCACGTTATGGAGAAATTAAGAGATTTATAATTTTCTCTAATCAGATTTACTCTTATTTAGTTTTCCCTCTAATCAGACTTCTTTTTATCAAATTTTTAAGGATATAACAGAGAATAAGTATCTCATTTTTCCCTCTCATTTTGTTGGACCCTTTCAAATTATATAGAGGATAAGTCTCTCAACCTATAAATTAGTTTTACTGCCCTGCTTGTCAGGTTTACATGATGTTTTTCATGTTTCTCAACTCAAGAAATATATTTCATAACCTTATTAGATCTTAAGTCATGAATCTCTGCAAGTAAATCTCAACCTTACTTACAATCCAGTACCAACTTAGATTATTTATAAAAACATGACGACATTAAGGAATAAGACTATCTTCTTAGTAATGGTTGTTTAGGGAGGATAATCACTAGAGGAAGCAACTTGAGAGACAAAAGCTGATATGATGAAGTAGTATCCCTATCTCCTTCAAAAGGTAAACTCTCAAATTTTGAGGACAAAATTTTATAAGGGGGATACAATGTAACGACCCTCTTACTATTTTAGAAAATATTTCCTGAACAACAATATTTGAATATGTTGTACTAACCACCGTATCTCCTGAATGTAATTTTGCTTTCGCAAAAGAGTTTTGACAGTTCTGATCATTATTTTTCTCTGACACTACATACAATATGCATGTCTGAATAATGACTTTTACTTTGTAGCTCTGTATTATCAGAAGACGAGTTTGATCCAAACACTTGTTGAATTACAACATTAGTCTCTTATGGGATGAAGACTTCTGATTATTTCCTATGAGAGCTTCACTAGTAGTCATCAATCTTGCTTCTTCATCTTTTTCTTTTGTGCTTTAGAAATAACTAGAGTAATCTTTGATTCATGAGATTTTTCCTTTCTAGTAGTGATCTCTTTTATATCAATCTTTCTAACATTGGATGAAGTCCCTACCACCTTGTGATCAACCTCCACAACCTCTTGTGTACCCAACTCAACCCCATCAATAGCCCCAGAAATAAATTATTATTAGTAAAATCACATGCCGCAATATTATTGATACCCTTGAAAACTTCTTTATCAACAGTAGACTTTTGAATAATGACTATACAACTCTCCCCCCTCAATTGTTACACAATCACAAAAAATAATCATTATTCTATTTATTTAGTATTTCTATTCCTATCAGTACATTTATAATATTAACTTGACTATTTAAAGAAAATCGGTTTGGAGCTAATAATCAAAAGTGAAATCAAAATGATTAATATCATAAGTAAATTGTAATAATTGATAATATAAACATGATAATATGAGGGTTGCTATAACTAAATAAGATAAATGATCAAAAATATAATTTTATCTAAATTAAAATATTAATTTTCAATTCTCAATTATTAAACAATTTAAAACATCTACAATAATATAAAAATATGAAAAATGTGTTTATAGTCTTAAAAAAAAAATCCAAAAATCCAAAAATTAGATATCATGACAAACACAACGCAAAAAACGGTACAGAAAAACGAGTTATGTACCGTCTATACCCTTCTGCAGAGCTTAGTCTTTGTTTACTATCAGCATAAACCTCTACGAGGTCAATTTCGATCTAAATGTATAAAACAACAGGTTTTGCGACCCAACATCTTTTGAACTGTTTTTCTCTTTCATTTTAGCACCAATTTGATTTATTCTTAATCCGATTTCATATTACAAAAAATAAGGATTAAGATACAACTTTTAGACCAAAAAACATTTAAAAAAAGAAATTCAAAATTATTCAAAATTGTCCACAAGTCCCGTCGTTTGAGCATGGCCATCCCAGGTCAATTAGATTTTCCCCTTATTGCTCAAATCTGTTTTTGTTTTGGCAAAAAACCTTCGTACCAGCACTCAATTCATATATTGTATTTTTGTGTATAATGACAGATAAAAATGCAGTATCACTAATCACATTCACACAGGCATGTATAAATTTTAATGTTCAAATATTAAAAAGATTCTAAACCATTCAACTAAGACTCCATACCACATGTAAGAAATAAATAAAAGTGCTTTAATATCACATTAAAATATATTACGCATCGTATTCACATATTATGTCATAAACAATTAACTCTAGATTTAGTTGCATGAATTTAAGACACCATATATAATGAATAAAAGAAGGGGATAATACTTTCTCTTGAAATATATCTTCTTGAAGTTGGTGTGATTCTATTTAGTAGGATCTTCCTCCCCTTATTTCTCAAACTTTGACGGGCAAATATATATTACAGCATCATGATATTTTGTATGTCCCAAAACATTTTTGGAGAAAGTGGAGAAAGAGCCTACTTTTTCATATGTAGGATTACAATGGTTCTACAAATCATTTCATGAATAGTCATAATGTATCTAATCATACACTCTCATGAAAAGTTGAAATGGTTCCTTCCATGATGGATTTAATCATATGTAGATTACATTATTCAAGCATACTCACTATATAATGTCCAATATTTATGGATCACAAGATAAATATTCCATAACTCATCAAGATACCATTATTGAAGACCAACACTTAAAAATAAAGTTTCTTATAATTTTAATCTCTCTTCTAAAAACATATGCATTATATGATTGGACCATAGTTGAAGTACTAAACCATAACTGTCTATAGATTGAATAGCAGGTGCAATTTTTTAAGACATTTGATAATCCTATTGCTCAATTAGGATAGAGCTAAACCCAATAATAAATCATGTTAGAGTTATACATTATACAATCAAACAAAGACATGCGTTGAACGCTAAAATCAAATGCATTTCAAAATTGAAAATCCCAAAACAAGTGTTCTCAGTGAACAAATTCAATGTGTGGCTTAACACTATTAGTCTCGTGAAATGCTTTAAATGAATACGCACATCCTACTTCTTAGAACAAAGATCGACTTTAATAAAAAAGTGTTTCCTTCAAGATTGTCAAATTCTAAATCCTACCTA
The DNA here is from genome assembly GCF_000331145.2 of Cicer arietinum. Lineage (NCBI taxonomy): Eukaryota > Viridiplantae > Streptophyta > Magnoliopsida > Fabales > Fabaceae > Cicer > Cicer arietinum. The sequence continues at coordinate 15,770,916 of NC_021161.2, read as the reverse complement.
AGATTTTTGGGATATAGAAAATATATAAGATCGTAAAACTGATCTTAATATCTCACAAAATAGACAAAATTATATTAGAAAAGTAAAAAAAAAAAACCTTAACATAAAAATTTCCATTGGTTCAATAAAAAGTCATAAGTTGAAACACAAAAAAAATATTACCATTGTCTCAAATAAAAAATTCTAAAATTGAAAAACAATTAATAAAAAAAAAAAAACCAAGTCCCAAATTGCTGCGTTCAAAATCAAATTATAATATAATTTAAAATTAGTATGTGTAAGTAGTTTTTAAATCACGACAACAATTATTATTATTAATTATTCAAAACCAAAAAAGTAAACAAACTATTTAATAGAGTAAACAAAATGATCTCAATAGAAAAAGAGCAATTAATATTATTAAAGAGCAATTATTATTATTAATTAATTATTCAAAATCTAAAAAGAAAACAAACTATTCCATAGAGTACAAAAAACGACGGGAATAGGAAAAAGGAGTAAAGCAAAACGATTAGTAAAAAAAAAAAGAAAACAGAATAAGCAAAATGACACATGGTCATAATTTTCTTAGGTTATTTTAATGCAAAGTCCCGTTTTCCAAAAAACTAGGATACAACCCGACCCATTAACACAACTGCAAAATTTGAAGGTGAAGAGATGCAAAACTGGGCATGGGCGTCCAAACGGGTTGAAATGGCACTAAACGAGTTGGATCAAGATCAAGCGACACTTCGTCTTGGTGAAACCCGCTCTTTATCTGCGAGTTCAAAGATCTGGGTTCTCCAACAATTTTGCATTCGCTCTAACACTATTCACCCTTAAAAACACTTAAGATCTTAAGCTTTAGAGTTCGCTCCTAACAACCTTGATTTCCCCAATACGAGGGTTCTCAGTGAAGGAATTCCATGTGTGCTTTTTGAGATGCTCGTTCCATCCATAACAAGTACAAGTCTCAAGTTCAACTTAACAGTAACAGTTTCTCCAATACGAGGCTTCCCTATGAAGGAATTCAATGTGTGCTTTTTGTGATGCTCGTTCCATCCATAACAAGTCTCTTGAAATGCTAAACACAATTTCTCATAACCAAGACCAATGTTAAAAGTGAGAGTATTTAACGATGAGGAGTTTGCAAGTATGAACCGTATCAAACTTGTTGCATGTTTAAAGTTGGTTACAACTTTGATACTCACTGTCTGAAGTTGACCAAGGCAACAGCTACTGCACTCTAACTCTTCCGAACGATCCACCACTGGTTTCTTACAATCTTTGTCGTAACAAGTCTACATTATAAATATAAAGTCATATTATGACAATAAAAAGACAAGCTAAGAAGCATAGGGTATTCATGCTCACCTCTATAACAAGTTCCACCAGGTTAGAAGCACTTTTGAGTACACTAACAATATACATAAGTTCTTCTCTTTCATCCAAATTCACGGCAGTTAATTTTAGATACTTGAAGCTTATCAGCTGTGCCGGAGGAATGATATCTGCATACAACATCTGCCCCGGAGGAATGTCATGTGCATAGAAAATCGGAACCTACAAACTATCTCGCTGATGTTCAAGTGTTCAAAGATTCCATCAATGACATTACTTGGTAAGTCACTGATTCTATCAAGGAGATCACCACTGTTGACCTTCTTGTTAGACAGTCATAAGTGAACTACAAATTCAAACAAAAGAGTTAATAATACCGAAAAATGTGCAAAAGCACATAAGTATATGCACCCATATTCAACCATGGAATGAGACCCCCCTAGTTACTTTACAGAAATACCAAGGTACAATTTCAAATTTCAATTGTGTGTTCTTAACATTTTCTTCACATATTTTTCCATTTTTCTATGTTTTGAACAATAAGGATGCCAACAAACACAGTCGAAAATCAGCTGCCAGGTGATCACTATACATTAACCAGACATAAATACACACTTGTGCATCCAAAAAGTGAATGTGTGCATAAATTTACTTGAAATGTCACTAAATTTTTGCTCATTTTCATGGGGAAAACCATATGATGCAGCATTGCCTCTAAACTGCAAAACTAACAAAAGCTATCTATTCAGTAAATGCTGAAACAATGTGTAGAAAACTACCTGCAGCATTCAACTAGTAGAATCAGAACGAATGCTTTTAGAAATGACTGAAGGCCCAAATTTACAAGACGAAATTGAAGTGTTTAGAGCTAACCTCAAATTAAATAACCAGATAATGAAGTTATGCAGAGATAATTGGAAAAGGTTGACAGATGGAGGAACATAATAGTTCAAATTGTTGATATTTTAAATTACTAATTAACTCAATTCCATAATCTAATCATTTCATCAGTTGAAAAAAAGCCATCATTCAGACTTTATTTAATAATATAATATAAACTACATCTCAGCGAATTTGTCCTTTGTCTTTTGTCTTGTGAATTCCAATAGAGAATTTCACCCTTGTATGCTTGCCATATACACAATGTTTGCAAAACTCAAGGTCTCTCAGCTTGTCATCACCCAACAGACCTTGCTTATACAACTCATTAATCCTTCTTTCATGGGTCAGCCTTTTGTGCCATAGGCTAATGTTGGTGACTTATTTGTTAACCACTGCATTAGTCTCACCTACGACAGTGCTTCCTTTCAACATGTACAAACAATTATGAGTTCTTTTTCATTTTCCCTTCATCACTATCCTTGAGCCTTTGAGTATTTTTAGTATTGAGTTTTCAGCTTTGAAACTATACCCCTCTTGCTAAAGTGTTCCTAAAGAGATGAGACTTCTCTTTAACTCAAGAACATGTCTTACTTTGAACATAATTTTCACATACTTATCTAGAGCTGTGAAAAAAGCCCCCAACACCAAGACTCCCTTAATTTTTTTATAAAAAAATCTCTAATATTAGGCCCCTTATCAAATTAATTTTTGTAAAATTTAGGCCCATTATTTCATGGGGCCTAAGGGAGGGGGCTTATAGGCCCCCGATATTTTGTTAATTTTGAGATTTTTTTCTTAAAAATTTTTTGAAATTTATTTTATTCGAAAAAAATATTTTTTTTCTTAAAAAATTGTGAGAAATTTTTTTTTATTAAAAAGATAAATCATTTATATTAAAAAAAAAATCAAAAAAATTTTATCGAAAAAAAATCGATTCTTTTTTTAAATAAGTGGGCCTATGGGCCCACTAAGCCCACAAAATTTTAGGGGGCCTTTAGTGTGGGGGGCCTTGTTTTTTGGGGTCTTTTAAATTATAAATTTTTTTGACTCCTTCAATATGTGGGCCGGGGCCAATAATTAAAGAGCCTATCAAATTGACAGCTCTATACCTATCAACCAACCTTAACTTAACTTATCTAATACCAATTATCTTGCAAGAGGCATTGTTTCCCGTGATCACTTGATCGCCTTCATAAAGTTGATACTCTGAAAACCACTTATTCAATCACCCATTCAGTTTGATTTTGATTGTTTGTTATCACCAACACTTCTGAGCTATCATATCCATCTAATACCTCTGAAGCATCATAACTATCCTCTTCAATGCTTCTATTCTTTGACTTCCTTTTAGGATAATTCTTTTTGAAATATCTTTCTTTATGACCGATATAGCCCTTGTATTTTTTTTTTTGGATTTTGATTTTTGTAACGCCTAGTTATGTAGGTATAACAATTGAGGTAATAACGAAAAACTTTTCATATTTATACAAGAGGATAAGGTACTATAATAAATAATGAATTGTCCGAAGGAAATAATCTTGTAAAATCTTTAAAATAAAATCTTACAGCTGAAAATTCTTCAACATGTAAAAGTATTCAAAACTGGACATTTAATAACTAATCCCAAAATAAAACACAATGTAGGCACTATGTCTACTTATCCTTGATCTATTGATCTAATCTAAGGAAATTATTCTTATTAAAGGAGGCATGACTTTTCAGCTCTCACGTGTTTAATGGTATCCATCTCTAAAAACAACACTTTAATAAAATACTAAATCTCATTGAATAATAATGTACACAATTTTAAAACAAGGATGATTCTCGATCAGCGCAGTATCTAGAAAAATCAATCATGACACTCGCGTTCTTTTAAAAAATATTCTTTAGAAATATAAATAATAATTGGTTTAAATATGTTTTTAGTCCCTGTAAATATAACAGTTTTTAGATTTAGTCACGGTAAAATTTTTTGTTTGGGTTTCACCTCTATAATATCAGAAAAATTTATTTTGGTCTTTAACATCAAATGGACATTACAAAAAAATGTTAATTGACAAAGGGAAACGTAGACCAAACGTTTAAATAAGTTTTTGGTCCCTATAAATAAAACAGTTTTCAATTATAGTCCCTGAAAAGAATTTGTTTGGATTTCATATCTGCAATATCCAAAAACTTTATTTTTTGTCCTTAACGTCAAGTGGACGTTACAAAAACGTGAACCGACAAATAGAGGAAAACATGGATCAATCGTAACATTCCAATGAGAATATTAATTTGAATATTAGAATAATTTGTATACTTATTTTTATTTGGGCTTAATTGCAGTTTTAGTCCCCCTATTTTACCTGAATCGCGAAAGTAGTCCCTCCATTTTATTTCTCCCCAATTTTGGTCCCTCAAACAGAATTTTGGTCCAAAACTTAATGAAATTTTATTTTATTTGCATTTATTTAAGCCACACCATGTCTCAAGATCTCATTTGCATCGATTGTACTTGAAATATATGATCATAAATGGTGTATTACGACTTTAAAAAAAGAAATTTCATCAAGTTTTGGACTAAAATTCTGTTTGGGGGACCAAAATGGGGGACTACTTTCGCGATTCAGCTAAAATAGAGGGACCGAAACTGCAATTAAGTCTTTTATTTGTTATAAATATTGTTTGAGTTAAATTTGTTTAGAATAATTATTTAAATTTGTATTCCCATTAGAGTTTGTATACTTATTTTATTAGAAATAAGTATAGAAATTATTTTTCTTTAAATATTGTTTCGGTTAAATTTGTTTATAATAATAATAATAATGATAATAATAATAATAATGATAATAATAATAATAATGATAATAATAATAATAATGATAATAATAATAATAATGATAATAATAATAATAATGATAATAATAATAATAATGATAATAATAATAATAATGATAATAATAATAATAATGATAATAATAATAATAATGATAATAATAATAATAATGATAATAATAATAATAATGATAATAATAATAATAATGATAATAATAATAATAATGATAATAATAATAATAATGATAATAATAATAATAATGATAATAATAATAATAATGATAATAATAATAATAATGATAATAATAATAATAATGATAATAATAATAATAATGATAATAATAATAATAATGATAATAATAATAATAATGATAATAATAATAATAATGATAATAATAATAATAATGATAATAATAATAATAATGATAATAATAATAATAATGATAATAATAATAATAATGATAATAATAATAATAATGATAATAATAATAATAATGATAATAATAATAATAATGATAATAATAATAATAATGATAATAATAATAATAATGATAATAATAATAATAATGATAATAATAATAATAATGATAATAATAATAATAATGATAATAATAATAATAATGATAATAATAATAATAATGATAATAATAATAATAATGATAATAATAATAATAATGATAATAATAATAATAATGATAATAATAATAATAATGATAATAATAATAATAATGATAATAATAATAATAATGATAATAATAATAATAATGATAATAATAATAATAATGATAATAATAATAATAATGATAATAATAATAATAATGATAATAATAATAATAATGATAATAATAATAATAATGATAATAATAATAATAATGATAATAATAATAATAATGATAATAATAATAATAATGATAATAATAATAATAATGATAATAATAATAATAATGATAATAATAATAATAATGATAATAATAATAATAATGATAATAATAATAATAATGATAATAATAATAATAATGATAATAATAATAATAATGATAATAATAATAATAATGATAATAATAATAATAATGATAATAATAATAATAATGATAATAATAATAATAATGATAATAATAATAATAATGATAATAATAATAATAATGATAATAATAATAATAATGATAATAATAATAATAATGATAATAATAATAATAATGATAATAATAATAATAATGATAATAATAATAATAATGATAATAATAATAATAATGATAATAATAATAATAATGATAATAATAATAATAATGATAATAATAATAATAATGATAATAATAATAATAATGATAATAATAATAATAATGATAATAATAATAATAATGATAATAATAATAATAATGATAATAATAATAATAATGATAATAATAATAATAATGATAATAATAATAATAATAATAATAATAATAATAATAATAATAATAATAATAATAATATGTGACTTCTTGGACAACTATTTTTCCATTAATGCAGTTTGTACTTCTTCAAGTGTTATTGAATCTCTCCTATTGATTAGTGTGTCAGAAAGGATTTCGTATGACCTAGTCAAGGATCGAATTTGCCATAAGGCCTTATCTTCATCCTCCAATTTAGCCTCAATGTTTTCCAGTTCAAAAACCAATCTATTATATTCATCCATGTGATCTTTAATTGTAGTACCAGACTGCATCTTCAAGGTGTATAATATTTGCTTCAAATACAATCTATTTGCTAGTCTTGGTCATGTAAAGATTTTCCGTTTTAACCAAACTGCTGCAGCAAAATTTTCCTTTATACTCCCCTCAAAACTCTATCTCTCAAGCACAAGATTATAGCATATGAGCCTTACTAATTAGATATTTATTTTCTTTCTCTGATATTGTTGGTGACAACTTATTTTCTCCTTCAAGAGCATCATTCAATTCTCTTGTTATACTAGTAGTGCCCTCATCTTTAACCTCCATAGAGCAAAGTCATTTTTCCATTGAATTTTTCGATTTTGAATTTTTCCATCTCCATTAAGCTTCCTAGGATTGAACTAGGCTTTTGATTCCAGTTGTTGAACCAAAAAACTCTAACTCCAATTATGAACAATCTCAATCTTCTTCCTTAAGCAAGGTTCGCCTTCACTCACATTTACACGGAAATTGAAATAATAAGAACAAGAAGAACACACATGTTTGATGACGGAGTTCATCTACAATGTGACTTACGTCCCCAGGACTTAGCACCGCCTTGTCCACTTTATTCAAGAATTAATTAATTTGAGGAAATTAGAGAGTTTCAACTCTCACCCTCCTCACCAAGTGTTCTACCCTTGTCCCTTAGTGCACCCGTATTTGATCCTAACTCTCACCGCAACTTTGTTCAAAAATTGCTACACACACTACTTCTATTTGTTGAGTCAATCAGCTTGTATACAAGAGAATGAGGGGGAAGGGATTCCAACCGAAAAAACTGAACAAGAATTAACATAACAGTCTAACTAGCAATTTCAACACTAACAGAAAACTAACGCAACAAAATAACTAACTTCATATACCACATGCTTTTAGAAATGACTGAAGGCCAAATTTACTAGAAGAAATTGAAGAGTTAACCTCAAATTAAATAAACAGAGTCCAGATAATCAAACCATGCTGAGATAATTGGGAACGGTTGACAGATGGAGGAACTTAATAGTTCACATTGTTGATATTTTAATTTATTTAATTTACTCAATTCTATAATCTAATCGTTGAAAAAAATATCAATTCATTTAGATTTTATATAATATAAACTACATCTCAGCAAAATCAATCAAGAGTCAGAAAGAAACATTTTAATTGTATGCAATTCAATTCTCAATGATAAGTATAACACTACAATGATGCTTAGGGACTATCTTCTTACAAATGCTTACTCAAATGTTATAAATTCTATTGATTTTCTCCTTTACTCAAATATGAGCTTTTTCTAATCAAATGCTCAAATCTGAAAACAGTTATAAGTCCAATGTCATCGGGTAATAAAACAATGAAATAAATGAATGCATAGAAAAATAGTAATGTCTAATAATATTGAAGCATAAAACTGAAAATCGACACTGAATGAGTTCCAGATGCAACAATTTGACAGAGTTCATAAAAAAGCGATATCTGGCTGAAGACGGAAAATGCGACGTGAGTTACCTTCTTCCCCACAATTTTACCTTTATTTCCACAATCTACTTCAAAACAACCGTTTTATATGTTTTTTACAAGAATAAAGGTATTGAACCGATAGAATAAAAGAACTTTAGACTTATATTGAATTACAACTTTTTGTTTATCATAGTGTATATTCTACTATAATTAATTCATACAATTAGGATAAAATTTTTAATTTAATAATATTGATATTTATCACTTTTAATAATATTGAATTATAATTTATCATGACAATAAATAATCGAAATTGCTTTTAATTGAAAAACTGTAGATTGAATGTTTATAATTAAATAATAATATAAAACTATTTTATATTATCATTCTACTATTTTTAATTTTTTTTTATAAGCTTATCTTTTTTATCAAAGAAGAAGAAAATTTTACTTTCTACCAAAGCTTATTTTTCATATGTGACAAACACTTACATTAATATTATATTAAATCTTTAGAAAGAAATGTTACATCTTATTTTTGTAAAAGTTAGAAAATAAATATAGTATATTATGTAATTTTTAGTATTAAATTAATATGTGACAAAATTTTAATTTTTTGAATTTAAATTAGCACTATTATGCATTTAAACTAGTGATCCACTAGTTCAACTAAAGATCTATTGATCTACTTCCTAAAATAGATCAATCCCCTGTCTAAATTTAAAATATAACATATTATCAAGTCTCTTTCGGTTGAAAACTAGAAGATTACACTAAAAAATATCTAAATTGGTATAATTATTTTTTGGGTGACCGATCCTACATGAAACATTATTATAATACATTCTAGTTTCTAGATATGTTTAGCATTCATCAAATGATATTAACATCAATTTTGCTAACACTCTAAATTATTTTTCTTTTCTTTTACTTAAATAAATAATTTTATATAGATTTCATTTTGTGAATGTTTTAGTCTTTGTTTTTTTTTTTTTAAGTTTAAAGTGTTTTCATTAGATGTCAAAACTAAATTAACGTAGAATTATTGTACAAATATAACTGATTAATTTCTCTAGATAAAAATGTGATTTTAAGTCAAAATATTTTAATATTATTAACTATTTGAAAGTTTTCCTTTGAAAATATGGTTTTTACTAAAACAACTCATGTAATTCAAATGGTACTAAGTATAATTCGAATTACATCATATAAAAAAAAAGGGATTTTGATTCTGCAGTGTAAAATTCGAATTACACTTGTACATAATTCAAATTACCTATTAAGAATCAGTATTTCATTTATTCTGTGAGGTGTAATTGAAATTACCTTAATTGTAATTCGAATTACATGGTAAAAACTTATGTTTTTATAAGTGTTTTTTCACACATTTTTTTTTTTACTTTTATATATAAATCATTTTACTTCATTTTTGCATAGATATAAAACATTATTACTCTCTTCTCTCATCAAGAAATATATCTTTTAAAGTTCTTAAAATCATTTTTCATGGAGAGAGATTCTTGAGTGATACAGGTGTTAGGATAACATTGTAAGAAGAGTTGAGTATTTGATTGTAAGAGTGAGTGGTTGGATTTATCATCATTTACAATCAAGGTAAAAAAGGAAAAAATAAAGTGATTTCTTTTCACCCATTTGAGAATAATTGGAGTTTTTAGGGTTCTCATTGAGTTGCCAACATTGAAGGATTTGAATCAACAATAAGTGAAGATTTAGACTTCATAGAGGTTGGTTTGCAGTTGTATCACTTGGAATTCATGGTGATTCTTAAAGTGAGTTTCAACAAACTCTTAGATTCACAAGGAGTGAAGACATTGTAGCAAAGGTGTTTGTTCATTTGTCTCAAAGGAGTTCATTATAAACATAACAATTCACATTTCTCATTATTGAAAAAAAATATCTTATCAATAGAAAGGAGGAAGCGAGGACGAACCAGGATAAATCATGGTCATGATTCTTTTACCTTTTTGTTCAAGAAACCTAACCTTTGTGAAAGAGTTTTCTAAAATGTAAGTTTTCAAACGTATATACGAAAATCTCAAATCCAATAAATCACAAACAAATAATAGAATTAAGTAGTTTTCCAATTTATCTCCGTTCGGTTTAATTCTTAGTTATTCATTTGGTTATTGAATTTTACTTAAAAGTTGTTAAATCTAGTTTTGGTATTAACAATTCAAACAAGCAATAGTAAATTGATTGTCAAGATCAATTTCACATGTTTAATTATCTCTTTATTTGATATCTATTATTCGTATTAATCACAAAAGGTTCTTGAGTGCAATCGTTCGAATATGCATTTATTGAAAAATATTAAAAATGCTTTTGCTACGCATTGAAATATATTTTATCTATTCACCCCTTCTAGATACGGGGCCATACCGACTAACAAATTTTTCTTTCATGATTTTGTTGTCTTGGTGCAATGTTGTTGTTTCGTCGTTGATGCGGTGTTGTTTTGGTTTTAGGACCGCCCAACACGTTATGAGGCCTAAAACAAAATTATCAGTAGAAGGTTTTTCAAAGTTAATAAATAAATTATTAATATTTTATTTAAAATTTATATTTTGTATTTTTTTCGATGCAAAATTATATATCAAATTACTGTAATCAATTTCGTTTAACAATTCTTTTTCAATCAATAATAAAATTAATCAATTTAATCTTTCTTGTGACATCGTCGATCTTAGATAAGATTTCATTAATTTGAGTTTCAAAAATCTTCTTTCTGTTGAAGCGACAATTACAAGAATTGTTAATATTATTCTATAAGCAATATATGCATTTGAAAAAGAATCTAACTTTCTTATATAATTATGTCAATTGGTGTGTCATTTTTTACTTGTATTATCTCTCTTAAAATTTTAAGTTATACAAATAAATCTAATCCATCAATGTCTGAGTTGTCCTTATGTTTTAAAGAACGTTCAAGGTTAATGCAATTATTCAATGATTTTAATTTCTCAATTATTCAATTATGTACAAGAAGTAATCAATTTTAAAGGACTCTTCAAAAGATTGTACAATGTTATTATCAACACTTTCATCAAATTGTTTCTTTCTACGAATAATATATTTTTCTCGAAACTTAGGTTCTATGTTCATTTCAATAAAAATTTCTTTGGCATAAATCATGACATTTTCAAATCTATTTTCTCTATATTTTTTAAAAAAGGAAATAAGACCTTTCAACTGTTCTATAATAACATCAATCTCCATATCTTTTGATTGAAATTTTTTACTAATTCAGTTTACAGCAAATAAAGTATCATACCAAATAGTCATGCTTAGCAAAAATTCAAAATTTTCAAGCTCATAAGTTGCTAAACAATCTGCTTCACTTTTTATTTTAGGATTATCATTAACTTCACCTAATTTTAATAAAGCATATCTTATATGAGGAGTTTGAAAATGCAAAGTTTAACACTTTCAATGTGACTTTCTCACTACTTGTCCCATAATTTTTCAATTTATAAATAATATTTCTCTCATTCCTACTACCTTCATTAGCCAATTTACTTGTATTAGGAAGAACATTAAATAATTTGCAACAAAAACAAAATGCTTTATCCAAGTCTCGAGAATAAACTAACCATCTTCTTTCGTGTGTTTCTCTATTGGACAACTTTTGAATATAAAGGGATGAAAAAAAGTGTCTTGAAGATTTATCCTTAGAAAAATATATATCAATAAGTTTACCGTGATCTTTTTCTACCAATAAATCTCTCAAACGTGTATCAATATTTATCCATTGACTTGGATCATATATGTTTTTGGGAATGAATTCTTCTAATTCATTGATTTCTTGATTACAAATAAATTTTGATTCCATATTTTCATTTAAAAGTTTCAACTCTTTTTTTTTCTTTCTTTTTTTTTTGTAATTTTGCATAATTGATTCCTATTTTTGAGTTGACATTTATATATATAAAAATAAAAGCAACACAAATTCAACAAAATTAAAAATAAATATTAGAACAATATAACCTAAGTAGTAAGATACTGTTTGAAATAAAAATTTCTTTTAGTTCCTGTTCCACCTAAATAGAAATCGTTGATCCCGCTACAATGGAAAAATCGACTAATAATTTAGAATATAAATATTTACCTATATGTCATATAAATTAGAAAAATATATTAACAATAAAAAAGAGACGAATAAATTAAAAACACATATTTAAATATATTATGGTCACTAACAAGAGTTAATCACAATGATTTCCATATGATATTTTAATAGACTTTTTTAATGAAAGACAATGCCTTCAATATTTTAAAATATTTTTTTAGTGAAAAACAATGTCTTTACTATCAAACGATAGTTCCAATGGTACACTATCTTCATCATAAATAATTGCATCATCAATTGGAAATAAAAAATTGGTTAGAGGCCTTTTGTTGTTCCCATGTATAATCGTTGGAGTTTTAAAGAGTTTTTATAATATATTATTGAGTCTATGTATTTATAAAAATTAAAATAAAAATCTATTTTTTGACGAAGCCTTGACGTGCCTCTCCTTTGGCCCAACTATGTTTGATATATCGTCTTATTGTCATATTTATTTAATTTAAATTGACATATTAAGTTGATCTAGTACATATTCAATCTATAATTTTGAATTCGTCAATGTTATAGATCTTGATACATGAATATTCATGGCACTTTAATTTTATAATATTTATAGGAATTTTCCATTTTATGCTATTAATCTAGATGATGTGAGTTTGTCTGTACCATATAATACTAAACATAGAAAGTCTTATAAGATCACAAAATTTAATCACAATATTTAGATACATTTAAAAAAAAGAAAAAAAATAAATAATTAAATAATGTAAACTTTTTAAATAATTAATTAATGTGTATTTTTTAGTGTGAACCTAAATAATTTTTATTTGAGGTTGTAACTATACACCTAAATAGAGCTCTCACATACCTAAAATTAGAGTTTGTTTATTACAAGGTTTCTACTAGCACTCTCGAAATGTACACTTGAGATTATAATATTCATATGTTAGTGATTTTTTTTTTCTTTCTAATTTGCATTTGCCAATAAATTTCCACTTTCCACTTTCTCTTTATTTTTTCTATTTTTATGTCTGAACTAAATAAATTTTAAAAAAGTTCCTTAGAATTAGAATGTGAAACAATTGTCAAACATGTTTGTGAATTGTTCTCTAGATTATTGTTCCCTGTAATAAAGTTCTCAGCTATATCATTTTTGGTTATATAAATGTACCCTTGGAATGTCAAACAATTACCAAACAAACCTGTTTGTGAATGCACAATATGATATATGATATTTTAACTTAATTTCATTTGACAAAAATATTTTAAATTAATTTAAACTTTTATTTACCTTGACTTCTTATACTTTTATATGAAAAAAATTGTTACTTCACAATTAACACTATCTAATATATTTAATACATATACATATATAGGTTTAATAAACCATAATTGTCTACCAAGACATTAATTTAACAAACGTACTTGGGGCTTAAATCCATAATTCGAGAGACGGTCTCGAGAGCTTAAATCCATAATTTACCAAACGGACTGGAGACCTTAAATCCAAAACATTAATCTGATCCTAGAAAGTAAAATAAAACAAAGACATAATGAAGAACTGTGAGCAAAGGAAAGGAATTTCTATGAGTAAAGGAATTCAACGCGTGCTCTTTGTGATGCTCGTTTCATCCATAACAAGTCTTGTGAAATGCGAAACATCAGAGGTGCATCTACTTTCTTATAATCAAAATCAACACTAAAAGTAAGAGTCTTTAATGATGAGGCATTTGCAAGTATGAACCGTATCAAACTCAATGCATGTTTAAAGGTGCTTCCAACTTTGATATTTGCCGTCTGAAGTTGGCTAAGGCAACAACTATTGCATTGTAACTCCTCTGGTTGGTCTGGCTCTGGTTCACCATTATGGTAATTGCTCTAAATTATGAAAAATAGAGAGTCATATTATGAAATTCAAAAGACAAGCTAAGAAGCATAGGGTATTCATGGTCACCTCTATAATAAGTTCCACCAGGTTAGAAGCACTTTTGAGTACACTAACAATATACAAAAGTTTTGTTCTTTCATCAAAATTCACGGCACCAAATTTCAGATGCGTTAAGCTTATCAGCTGCGTCGGAGATATGATATCTGCATACTGCCTCTATATATACAAACAACAAAGCTATGAGATATATTAGCAGACTTACAAGTGGAAATAACACAACTTTCAATGAAAATATTGGATTGGACCATCAATCAAATGCAACATTGCTTCTCTTTCAAATATACAAATAAACGGTAAGATATAGTCTTTAAAAGATCAAACTGCGAGGGTAGACTAGATAGAAGTGGTGCTAAAAAATATCAAATTAAGATTGGAACAATGAAAGTAACATTCTAATGTATTATACTATTATTATTGGACTTGGGTATATGTCAACAGAATATTATGGTCTTCTCTGTTTTAGATCAAATCTACCAAACTAACATACAGGCCAGATTATTATCCAACAGAACCATAATAAATAGATTAATATTAGTGATGTTGTTTCCTAACCTTCTGGTAACATGATTGTACAGCAAGCCTCTGAATTTTTGGCAAACTTTTGATCAAACCAGATGAACACTCCCGGCTAATCGTGAGTGTAAGATCAATCAGATTCTTCACTTTCTCGAGACAAATTGGCTTCATATCTTGAACCAATTCTATACTGAGCTTTTCAAGTGATGGGCAGCCAGAAATAAGACTCTCAAGTGTACCGCACCTAAGTATAATCTGTTGAAAGTTAAGGTCCAACAAACTTTTAAAGCCACAGAAATTAGGTGGAACTGTCAAGCTAAATCTGCAAAGTCGAAAGTGACGCAATTCTTGACAAGAGAAAATATGAGATGGCAGCATTTCAGTAGAAAGTATTACATCGTTCTGAAGCTCAAGATATTTAATGCCCCTTGTTGACAAAAACAGAATCCACTTACTGATGCATTCAGTTCTGATCGTGAAGTTTAAGGTGCGAGGGAGGAAAAGAGTAAACTTATATATAGGTCCATTATGGAGTAAAAGAATTTTTGAGATGATTCTAGAAGCCTCAGGGCCAGGATCATCAAGATGCTCGAACATGATAAAAAAGTCTCTTTTAAACACAAGTTGTTGGACTGACATCCACATATACCTCCACTTTCTAGACAGAATACTGGTCTTAACTAGGTCTACTATGTTCAAGTGTTCTAGGATAGCATCAATGACATTGCTTGGTAAGTCACTAATTCGATCAATGCGATCATTGCGGTTGGCCTTCTTCTTAGATCGAGTCATAGGTGAACTACAAATTCAAGAAAAAAGGTAAATATTATGAATAAAAAATAGCTTAAATACATTGAGTATATGCACCCAAATTCAAACAATGGAATGTAGTCTCAATTTTTTCAACCAAGGTACAAAGTACAATCAAATTTCAATCATGTGGTCTCAGCTTTTTCTTAAACATTTTTTTCCTCTTTTCTTTTGCATCAAGTATTTCAACATTTTTTCCCTCTTTTCTTCAGCTGCAGGTGATCACTATACATTTAACCAAATATAAATACACACTTGTGCACCCAAAAGGGAATGTGTGCATAGATTTGCATGAAACGTCACTGTAGAATTTTGTTCATTTACAAGGGGAGTAGCATATGATGCCGCATTACCTCAGAACACCAAAACTAACTAAAGCAATCTATTTAGTAAATTCCAAAACAATGTGTGGAAAACTATCCGCAGCATTCAACTAGTAGTATAAAAATTTGTTAAGATATAGGACAAAGGGGAGTTTGTTAGGATATGGAATAAGGATGAGTTAGTTAGGGAAGTTTTTATTAATCAGTAGCAATAGGATGGATTATCATGTATAAATAAGATGTTACTAACTAAGATAAGAAAAGGGCATATTCAAATTTGTAAACTTTTAGGTGAATAGAGTAGCGGCTCTTAGAGAAAACCTTGGATGAGAGATCTCTCTTCTATTCTCACTTGTTAAGATATAGGAGAAAACCTTAGATGTTTCGAGATCGATTGAAATTTCAAAAGATTCCAGACTTGAGAACAAGTCAAATTTCAGAAGAGTTAATAAAAAAGAAAGAGACACTTAAAACTACTGGAAGAGTCTGATATTCAATGCCCTAATCATAGTTATCAATCCAAACATGTTTGATACGAAAAGGAAGGAACGATAAGTAAATGGAAGAGTTGCTACTTGTGATTGTGAAGAGTGAAGAGTGAAGACTTACAGTTGAGAGTGAGAGACGGTCCACTACAACGGCCACTCCCGACTTACTGACCTTCGCGCAGTTTGGGGGAAAGTTAACTGTGGAGTGTAGAAATGAAAGACTAATTACTCATCTTTGCCTTTATAAGATGGTATAATATTTTTTTCTTTTAAAAACCCAAATCATAACGTTTTTAAAACCATTTTATGCACATTCTTGTTAAAAATAAAAAAGTATTATGTATATTACTAAAAAGAATGCATTATGTACAAAATATAATGTAGTAAAATCTTAATAGAAAATGTCTTTAAGGAGTTAATTTTGTAAAGTTTAAGTAGTATTTAAGTATGACTTATGGTATGCTATAGACTTTGGTTTAGGTTTTTGAATCTGATTTTTATAAAAATTTGGCACTATTGTTAGTTTAATTAAAAGTTTATTTCATATTAATATTTATATATATATATATATATATATAATTATATATATTTTTTAATAGATTAATAAATTAATATATCAATAATATTCAATATTTTTTTAATTTAACATGATTTTTTAAATCATTTAACTTTATATGATCATATTTTAATTTTATTTTATCATAATATAATTAAATAAGTCAAAAACTAATGTACGTAATAATAATAATAGTAATAAAAATAATTTTATTCGTCTCATTTTAATTATCTGATTTAAGCTGTGTGTGGTTCTTAAGAAAATAATTAGTTTTGTTGATTTCAATATTAAAATAAAATTTTGAGTAAAAAAATTATAAAATGAGTTTAATTCACTCAAATGCCTTTATTAATTATAATTAGTTGAGATACAATAAATAAGGATATATTAATAAAAAAAATGGGATTAATATTGTATTGGAATCGTAAAATGACAAATAATTTAAGACATAAAAATGACAAATAAGACATTTAAAATGAGACACAGGGAGTATTATTCATATTTATTTAAGCAGGTCGATCTGGTAGATCCAAAATACTTTTTAATATGACATGTAGTCTTGTCTTTTTAACTAAATTTTAAAAAAGTTTGGACCTTCTCTATTTTAATAATAAATAAATCAATAAAAATGACTTTGAACATGTCGAAAGCTAGGCCATAGGCTCGAGCGTCTTGACCTATTCCCACCCATATCTAAGACCTAGTTAAACTAAAAAAATATTCATATTATTAAACTATACATTTTCACTAGAATTTGAATTTAAAGTCTTGCAACTGTGGATGTGAATTGAGTGGTTTTTGTCTTTCTATCTATCTATCTACCGACCAAATAAAAATATTACACCGAAATACTTTAATAATATATATACAAACTAGCAAAATATTTGAGCATTCGCACGGTGGACGGATTTGTACCTAATAGGTAAGATCGAGATCGACATTATAAAACGATAGTTAATTGTTCGATTTTAAATTAATTCTTAGTAAATTAAATCACTACAACAAATAAGTAACTATTGAAAGTTTTCTTTAAAATTGAATTAAAAAGCCAACTTATTATATTAAACTATATAATATAATATTAAAATATTTAAAATTTTATTATGAAATATTAAGGTTTAATTACAGTTTTGATCCCTCTATTTTCACCAATTTAGAAAATTGGTCATTCTATTTTAAAAGTCGGTAGTTTTAGTCCCTCTATCAGATTTTAGAACTAAAAGATAATAATTTGACATATTTTAATTGACATGACATGCGATATTATGATATAGAATCATCTAGATGCATTAATTATTCATGTGTCATTAATTAAGTTTATAGAGGGTTTTATTGTGATTTCATGTATGTTAGTCATTTTACGTCATCAAATCATATTTCATGTTATTTAATGCATATCACATAGCCATTTTTTAGTAAAAAAATTAGAATGAGAGACTAAAACTATTGGATTATAAAATAAGATGACTAATTTCGTGAATTGGTAAAAATAGGAGACTAAAACTACAATTAAGTCAAATATTAAAATGTAGGTGAAACTATTGAAATATGATTGATTATTTTGCACTGCATGTAAAATCTATTTGATCAATACAATTGTTACATACTTATACATGTTGTAATTGAAGGTGTACAAACACGAGAATATGGAGTTGAATTATGTTTGTCTAATTTTAAACTCTTTTCTTGATTCTAATTTTGATTTGGTGACTTAAACAGTTTTACTAATTAGAGGGTGCAGTAAGACATATCATGCATATGTAAAAACAACACACAAGATTTATCCTGGTTTACCACCAACTTGGCAGCTACGTCCAGTCCCCTCACACAAAAGAATTTATCCATTAATTCAAAATATTGAATTACACAACATTTGACCCTACAAGTCAATCTTCTCAAAACAGTCTGTACCTACAGACTTTTTAAGGCAAACCACACATTGACCGTACAAGTCAAGTCTTCTCTACACAACCTGAAACCTATAGATTGTTAGAGGCAAACTAAAACCACTATTGAGTTAGGTTACAAATGGGTGACATTGTTTCTGTTTTGCTTCTTCTAAGCAGATTTGTTACAATGATGTTAACAAAGGTATTTTATGAGAACAATTTGTTTGGATTAATGGCTTCATTAAGTGTGCGGGAATTTGAACATGAAATCAAAAGAAGATATTAGAAGCAAGAAATAAGAAGAAAAATACAAAAGGAAAAGACCAGAGAAAACAACCAAAGAAAGTCATCAGAGGAAGTCAATAGAGGAAGTAAAAATGTCAGAGGAAACAAAATCAAATCAGTCAACGAAATCATCAAAATCCGACAAGTACATGTTCTGGAAAAGTACGTGCATCTGGCTCTGTTAGCATGCTTCTGGTAGTTCAACGCGCTTATGGCCGCTAAATGTGTTTTTCGTAAATCAGTGTGCCTCTGAAGAATTATGTGCCTCTAAAGATTCAGCGTGTCTGTGGAGTTTCCATGCCTCTGATGAACAATAACTTTTTCATGCCTCTTATGAACATAACTTTTCTATGCCTCTGATGAACAATAACTTTTCCATGCCTCTGATGAACAATATTTATGCATACCTCTGATGAACATTATTTTTTGCATTCCTCTAAAGTCTACTTCTACATGCCTATGATGACAGTACTTTTGCATGCCTTAGTTGACAGTACTTTCAACATGCTTATAAGGAACAATAGTTTTGAGCATGCCTCTGAAGTCTACTGTTGAAGCATGCCTCTAAAGCTCATGTTCCTCTAGCTTAAATAATTACAACATGTTCCATAACGATGCCTCTGAAGTTGCACTAACTCTAATAATGCAACAAAGATGAAGTTGCACGTGCCACTAATTCTAAGTCACACAGTTTTGCCTCTGACAAAATTATTCAAGCAACATAGCATCTGACTCTTACAATCAAGTCAATGATTTCGATGGAAAAAAAAGTCAACAACTATAATGGAAGGTCAAAGGCTTTGATAGATTGATCATAACATATTTGACTTAGTTGTATCCTTACTTCTGAAAGTCCAAGAACAAACCCAATATGGTTTCTGCCCAAATCAAATCAAGCGTATGAAGGAAGACTCAAGTGAATTAATTTGCAAAGTAATCTGAAAAAATATGATCAATATCTTTCTAGAAGAATTTCTCTGTTCAGATTCATATATAAAGAATTGGCTAATGGTCATATTATCAAAATATATCATTCATAATTATATTTGAAAGAAACATTTGTTGACCAAGCTGGAATAAAGATATGATTCAAAATTCATATGGGACTAAACTGAAGCCCTAATTTTTCCTATAGAAAGCACTCAAGGCTAGAGAAGAATCAACGAACCAACAAACTCAGAAATCCTAAGAACCAAAGTTATTCAGAAAAACCTCAAGAGCTCAATCTTTTTAAGTATTTTGAGTTTAAGGTTTTAAGTTCTAGAAAAACACCCAATCAGAGTAAAAATTATAAGTGTTGTAGTGTGGGAAAATCATTATATCAAATCTGATTAGTAGAAGCAAAATAAAATCAATTTCCAACTCATTATAACCCAGCTCGATAGTGGCTTTAGTGTGCCTCAAGCAATATGTGGATCTTATGTTGTGTTGAGAAGACTTTACTTGTAGGGTTAAGTTAGTTTATCTCTAACAGTTTGTGGATCTCAGGTTGTGTAGAGAAAACTTGACTTGTAGGGTCAATGTGTGGTTTGCCTAAAAAAGTTTGTAGGTTTAGGTTGTTTTGAGAATAATGACTTGTAGGGTAAGGTTTTGTTGTAATTCAAGTTTTGAATTAGTGGATAATTCCTTCTTTGTGAGGGGACTAGACGTAGCTACCAAATTGGTGGTGAACTAGGATAAAATCTGATGTGTTATTTTTACTTATGCTCTATCTATTTATTGTTGTCTCTGATTAGTTCAAACAGTTAAGCCACCAAATCATAATCAGAATTAGAAGTAAGAAAAGAGTTTTAAAATTAGACAAACACAATTCAACCCCTTTCTCGTGTTAGCGCACCTTCAAGGTTGAGGATAAGACATAATAAACTAGAGCATTAAAATAAAGAGATAAGGGAAGATTAGAACACACAATGAGTTTCATATTAGTTCACAATAATTATGGCTACATCTAATCATCCCCTAAAAAAGAGATTGTGTCTTAGTACAATCAAAGACTTAATCCACTATTAAGTGGAAGTATTGTTTTGCCCGCCTCTGCTTGAATTTAGTTTTCTTAAAGTAGCTTCAAGCTAAATATTCTTTTCTTTCTCTCACAACATTATTAAGTATTGTAAGGCTTCTTCAGGCCACCAAAAGTACAATCTTTAAATTCTTCAAGATATCGCTTCACTCACCTCATGAGTTGAGCATTAGTTTTCTATTCATGCCAAAGCAATTATTTCATTAACTCCCCAACCTATGAGTATTGTAATACCTTTATAGGCCACCATAAGTTATGTCTCTAGATTCCTGTAGATCTAACTCCACTCACCTCTTAAGTTGAGTATTATCCGTCTCTCCAAGATATGAGTATTGTTTCTTTGCTTCTCCAAACATTGAGTATTGTAAGGCCTCCATAGGTCACAAGAATTACAATATCTAGATTTCCTTAAGATACGACTTCATTCACCTCTTACTTGAGTATTGTTCTCTTCTCTAGGCAACAAGTATTGTTTTCCAATCTCTTTAGACATTGCGTATCATAAGGCATCTTCAGGCCACTTGAAGTGCAATCTAAATATTTTCTCAAGATATAGCTTCACTCACCTCTTGAGTTGAGCATTGTTGGCATCTTTAGACATCAACATCCATATGGTCTTCTCAACAATTTGTTTCACTCGACATGCTAAGGAACCCGATTATTCACCTAGCCTCTCCAGGAATCATACATGTGTTATCTAATTCAATCTCCCCAAACTTTGCAATATGTATTTTTTACTAGCCTCACAAGGTTCACTAAACTTGGTCTTCTCATCAATTTAACAACTACCTTGCTGACGTAAACGAGTATTCTAGTATGGCTAGAAATATCCTTTTTACATCAACGATAGTTGCCGCTATTGGACCATTTACAAAGGTTGAGTTTGTATCTATTGTGATACAAAATCATCTACAACTCTAACTCCATTAAGAGAATATATATGCAAATAACAAGAGCTTGATCATTTTACAACAAGAAAAATAAACTTTAGTGGGAGAGAATTTTCCGATCTATTTCTTTTTCTTATTCAAAGACTCTTTCTGAATATATTCTATTCAATATGAACTTAGTCGTTTTCTTTTCCCTCTTTATGATATAGGATTTTTCAAGTCAAATTTTTTTTTCTATCTTCCAAGACAATCATTTAGAATTGTCTCATGAGGACTATCATCTAGATGTTATTATGGTGCATATGCTAATCTGACCAATGGTAGTTTCCTTAATGCATGGTCGTTCGTTAACTTCAAAATTTAATTTGAAGTTCTTTTTATACCACATAAGAAAAAAAAAGTTTTTCAACAATGAGCCATTGAAAGTATAGTTGTTGTTGCAATTGCCATGTCAATGGAGTTGCCGATCTAACTCTACTTTGCAGGTTGTCTTTTTACAATCAGTTAATTCTAATCTATGTATATCCATTTCATGAAAAATTTGAAAACACAATAGGATTTATGGATTAATCGAACATTTCTTCTTTGCAATATTTGGAAAATATTTTTTTTGTAAATTTGACTTTAGAACTTGGACTTGGACTTTCACTTTTAGAAGTGTGTCTGAAATTTCTATCATTTGATATTTTACTCATATTAGCTAATGTCATTATTAGATGCAAACATTTAAGTGCAGATATCCATTAGACTTCCTTTTGTTAAACTGGTAATCTTATAATCATTAGTAACAAAATGATCTACTATTTATGATTTCATTTGTGCTTTGTGATATAGCTAAATATCACTAGAAGGGGGGTTGAATAGGGATTTTGCTGTTTTAAAAATAGTTTTCAAGTGTTTTAAAAACTATCCTCTTGCTGAGGATGGAAAGCCCGAGGATGGGTTTTTCAAAACCTTTAAATTCAAACCGAGTTAAAGAGTGAAGAAGAAATATAAGATTAACACACACTGTTTTTATACTGGTTCAGCCAAAGATGGCTACTTCCAGTCCTCACACCCTTGTGAGATTTCACTAATGTTCAAACAGATCAACCTCTAACCGATGATGATTACAACTTGTGTACACATATGTTGTGATACTATCGAGTGAACACATATGTTGTGATAAATCCGACACATAGGAGGAAGGTTTGAGGCAATGAGAGGTTTACGAGGATCGATCAGGATATTTTGAAGAACTGAAGTTTGAGTGACCATATACTGCATATACCAAGTTTCAGCAAAACAATGGGCTCCAGCATCTTGTATGTCAAGAGTTTTGCATAGTGAAATTGGGTTTACGTCTAAGTGTACTCCCTTAAGTACAAAACTGAACCCAGGGCTTCCTTTACAACCATTGCATGCAGCATAAAAAGCCTTTACCAGCCGTGGGTATTGCGGTTCATTCACTCTAAAAAAGGAGGTCCGTCCTAACTTATCAAAAACTTTTACAACATTAAAGCCACCATTTTTCAAATTGATTAGGTCAATGTGCTTGCCATCAACCACATATTTGTTAAACCATTTTGAGGTGTAATTTAATTCCGAATCTGTGGAGTCAAAAAGAGGAACATGAGTTGGTTTGGATGAACGAGATTTCTTTGGAGTCAGTTTACCTTGTTCAGATGATTTGGTTTTTGACCTTTTTGGAGTGGAAGGTTTGGAGGATGATTTAGGAATCGATTTAGCCGAGGTATTTCCTTTGGAATCATCCGAATCAATCACATGCACAGTAGAGTCCTGAGTAACCTTTTTGTTTGAATGAACATCCCCAGATTGAACTCTTGAAGATCGTCTGATGGAAGAGGCAGTGGGTTTTGGCGATGAAGGTTTTTTGGTTTTTTGAGAAGGAGGTTTAGGAGGTGCCCTAGGAGGAGATACTGACTTTCGTTTTAATCCTTGTCCAGCAGATTCAGAGCTTGAGTAGTTTTGTGAGTCAATTTCTGGATCAAAAGGAGACATTTTTCGCTTGGCAGTAGTTTTGATGCGTGCCATTGTTGTTGAGAGGAAGAAAACGGACGAGAATGGTAATCGTGGTGAAGAGAGAGAGAAAGGAAAACTGAATAACTTTGGGAGAGAGAAACGTATGGAAGAGAGAGAAAAAAAATTGAATACAAAGAGAGAATGAATTAAAAACGGAGAGAGAATGAATTAAAGTGGAGAGAGAGAAGGAAATTGAACGAAAAAAGAAATTAATAAAAACGGAGAGAGAAAAATTAAATGAGAGAGAGAGAATGTGAGCGGGAAGTTGAAAACGTGAGAGAGAGGGGAAAAAAACTGATTGATTGATGGAATGAAAAAATCAGAAACGTGGGAGAGAGAGAGAGGAGACGGGAGCCGTTGGTGAGGCGTGATGATGATGAAATTGGAAGCATGATGAACTGCATTTAATGCAGTCTGTGCATTTATGAGGAATGAGAAGTATCCAACACGTGTCATCCATTTGACCAATGGATAAAAGGAGGCATGCGCATGGCCTTGACTGATTTGTCAAGGGAAGTTTCACCTAAAAGTACCTAAAGTCTTCCTATCTAAATTTTTTGACTTTATTTGAGGGATCAGATTTGCCACACAAAAAAATAACATTTAAAAATAACAAATAATATAAAATAAATAAAAAATAACAGAAATAAATTATTTAAATAACTTTGGGAAAATTTATGATGGAGAGTTCATCTAAGATGAATTTAAACCGATCCTTTTGGAGAGGTTTGGTAAAAATATCAGCCAATTGATTTTCAGTGTCAATGAAAATTAATTCTATATCACCCTTTTGAACATGATCTCTTATAAAATGATGTTTAATTTCAATATGCTTGGATCTTGAATGTTGAATGGGATTTTTAGAAAGATTAATGGCACTTGTATTATCACAGAGGATGAGAATTTTTGTGTACCTTAAAGAGTAATCTTCTAGTTGATTCTTTATCCATAGAAGTTGTGAGCAACATTGAGAAACTGATACATATTCAGCCTCTATAGTTGAAAGAGCAATAGTACTTTGTTTTTTGCATGACCAACTTATTAGAGATTTACCCAGATGTTGGCAAGCTCCGTTTGTGCTCTTCCTTTCAACTTTATCTCCAGCATAATCGGCATCACAATAAGCAGTGAGATCAAGATTTGAACATTTTTTGTACCAAATTCCCAGATTAATTGTGCCCACAAGATATCTAAAAATCCTTTTTACTGCAGTAAGATGAGATTCTTTAGGAGAAGATTGAAATCTTGCACAAAGACCGACTGCAAAGACTATGTCCGGCCTACTGGCTGTTAAATATAGCAAGGATCCAATCATCCCTCTATACTCTTTTTCAGATATTGGAGTTCCTTCATCATCTTTGTGGAGTATGGAGGATGGATGCATAGGAGTTCCCATACTTTTGGCTGAACTCATTTTGTATTTGTTGAGTAGATCCTTGGTGTATTTTTCTTGAGATATGAAGATACCATCATCTCTTTGTTTGATTTGCAAACCAAGGAAGAATTTTAATTCTCCCATCATACTCATCTCAAACTCACTTTGCATGAGATTGGAGAAATCTTTGCACATCATTTCATTTGATGATCCAAATATTATGTCATCGACATATATTTGAACAATCAATAAATCTTTCTCAAGAGTCTTCTTGAAAAGAGTTGTATCAATTTGACCCCTAATGAATCCATTCTCTTTTAGAAAAGAGCTTAACCTCTCATACCAAGCTCGAGGAGCTTGCTTTAAGCCATAAAGAGCTTTTGAGAGTTTGAACACATGATTCGGACTCTTCATATCTTCAAAACCAGGAGGTTGACGAACATACACTTCTTCATTTAAGAACCCATTCAAAAAGGCACTTTTGACATCCATTTGAAATAGTTTTATACCTTTATTAGTAGCATAAGCTAAGAGGATTCTTATTGCTTCAAGTCCTGCTACGGGTGCAAACGTTTCATCATAATCAATTCCTTCTTGTTGATTGTACCCTTGTGCCACTAGTCTTGCTTTATTTCTAATGACTTCTCCATCCTCATTTAATTTGTTTCTAAATATCCATTTAGTCCCAATAATAGATTTGTTTAGAGGATGGGGTAGAAGATTCCATACCTTGTTTCTTTCAAATTGTGAGAGTTCTTCCATCATTGCTTCAACCCATGATTTTTCACCAATAGCTTGATCAATCGTTTTGGGTTCAACTTGTGATATCATGGCCATGTTGGTAGTGTTTTCCCTTAGAGAATTTCTGGTTCTAACACCATCTTCAGTATTCCCAATGATTAGATCTGGATGATGATGTGTGACTGTTCTCCATCCTCTTGGAGGTTGCTGTGAGGTTGGGTCAGACGCATCCTCATCATGAGGACCGGGTACTCGAGAGGATGAAGGTTCATCTTCTTCATTTTTATCCATTTTTTCTAAACACAAGTCATCAAACTCATAAAAAATAACATGCATGGATTCCTCCACAGTTTGAGTCTTAAGATTATATATTCTATACCCTTTTGACGTTGTGGAGTATCCTAAAAAAATTATTTTATCAGATTTTGGATCAAACTTTCCCAAATTTTCTTTATTATTAAGAATGTAGCAACAACACCCAAAAATATGAAAATAGGAAATATTTGGTTTTCTCCCTTTCCATAGCTCGTATGGAGTTTTGTTTAAAATTTTTCTAATGGATGCACGATTAGAAACATAACAAGCAGTGTTAATGGCTTCGGCCCAAAAATATTTTTCAATATTGGCTTCATTTAAAATGGTTCTAGCCATTTCTTGTAAAGTTCTATTTTTCCTTTCAACAACCCTATTTTGTTGGGGAGTTCTTGGACAAGAAAAGTTGTGAGAAATACCATTTTCATTACAAAGATTTTTAAAGGATTCATTTTCAAATTCACCCCCATGGTCACTTCTCACCGAAATAATTTTTGAACCATTTTCGTTTTGAACCTTTTTGCAAAAATGGTGGAATGCCTCAAAGGCTTCATCTTTATGTTTCAAAAATAAGACCCAAGTAAAACGAGAGAAGTCATCAACAATAACAAAGCCATATCTTTTGCCACTAAGACTTGGAGTTTTTATGGGACCAAAAAGGTCAATATGAGTAAGTTCAAGTGGATGTTTTGTTGAAACAATATTTTTTGAGTGGAAACTACTTTTAACTTGTTTTCCTTTAACACAAGCTTCACAAACTTTGTCTTTCTCAAAATTGATTTTTGGAAGACCTTTAACTAATTCTAACTTTGATAAATTAGAAATAGTTTTTAAGCTTGTGTGACCAACTCTTTTGTGCCAAATCCATTTATCTTTATCAATGGATACAAAACAAGATTCAGTGGGTAAATCATCCAGATAAAGTTCATATAAATTCTTTTTTCTAAAACCGAAGAAGAAAACTCTACCCGAGGATGAATGTTTAACCTCACAAAGAGTAGGCTTAAAAATAACTTCAAAACCACTATCACATAATTGACTAATACTTAGCAAGTTATGTTTTAGACCATCCACATACTGAACATTTTCAATTTTAGCAGAATTATTTTTACCAATAATACATGTACCTTTTATTTGAGCTTTATCATTATTACCAAATGTGACTGATCCTCCATCCTTTATCTCCAAGGAAATAAAGCAATGCTTATCTCCTGTCATATGCCTTGAGCAACCACTGTCCAAGTACCAAGGCTTTCTTTTGTTGATCAGATGATGAACTTTTTCAGTTTCTGATTTTGCCATAAGACATAGGTTGGCTTCTTCGTCCTTTTCTTGCTTAGAGGATGACTCGTCACTATCATCCCAAGTAATCATCATGGATTTGTTTTTGTAGGG
>NC_021161.2:15742337-15742779 GCF_000331145.2 Cicer arietinum | reverse complement strand
CTTAGGATTTTTCTTATCCTTTCTTGAACGGAGTATACCTTTCCAAGAGATCTCAAGTTATTTAATATGATTGTTAACCTTGAGAACATTTCATCAATAGTTTCCTCTTCCTTCATTTCGAATAGTTCGAAATCTCTTACTCCCATGTCGATTCTTGCTTCTTTCACGTGACTTGTTCCTTCATGATAGATCCTTAGAGTGTCCCAAAGCTCTTTAGCGCTTTTGCACTCTTCGACTCTATCATACTCTTCCCTGCACAAAGCACATGTTAGAAATAAATGAGCTTTAGAGTTTAGGAGTACCTTTGCTTTTCATCAGTTGTCCATTGTGCTTGAGGTTTCACATCAGAGGTTGCATCTGCGTTGTTGGTTCTGATGACATGATCTCCATTTTCCACCACATACCACATATTGTTGTCTTGTGATATGAGAAATAGTCTCAT
>NC_021161.2:15720115-15741823 GCF_000331145.2 Cicer arietinum | reverse complement strand
AGTGATTGATTCTAAATACTTTCTCAAAAGATTAACAAAGATCTAATGTAGGATTTGTAGAAAGTATGAAGATATAATGGATGTTGCTTCTTGAAAGCTTTAAGATCTTTGATCTTTTTTAATGCAATGTGTTGTGTCTATTGATGAAGATCAGCTTGCTGCAACTTATAGAGGTCTTGTAATGTTCATTTCATATGCCAAGCCTTTTATGACCGTTGGAAAATCCATTTGAGAAATGCCAAGGTTTTTCTTCATATTTACGAAAATGCCATTCAGCTCATTGGATATATGCATTTCATGTTCAAGTACGAGGTACTGTTTTCTTGGCAGTTGGGGACACGTGATGTCCTTTTCTTTTTCCTTTCTTTAATGTTTGAATATTGTGTGGAGTCATTTTCATTCTCTTTCTTCAATGCCTTGATAAAGCTTCACATGTGAGCTTTTTGCTCTTTCCTCCATTTAATGCCTTGTAAGAACATGTGATGTCCTTATCATTCCTTTCTTCAAGGCTTTGTGAAGGCTTCACGTGAAGTCTTTTTCTTCTTTCCTTGCCTTAAGACATGTGATCAATTTTATTTAGGACTTGTTTGTTGTTGCCTTTTTGAAGATTGACTTTATAATCTTTTTAAATCACATAATAGTACATGTAGCCTTTTGCCTATGACATGATGAGTTGATTTCATAAAGTCTTGGGATGCTTTTCAAGATGTTGACTATAGGCACATGCTAATATCATCATTCCTCATACCTTTCTTTTGCATTCTTGCTACTTTTCTTCAAAGGCCTTTCTTTAATCATTTTTAATAGTATTTTGCCTTTATTGAATGAATCAAACAATTCATTCTTTAATACTATTCTGCCTTTGTTGAATGAATTCGAATAATTCATTCTTTAATACTATTATGCCTTTGTTTAATGAATTCAAATCAGCGAGGATGCAGAACTGCAGTTTCTCCAGCTCGTGAGGCCATCCTCGGCATTTTCATACTTAGCATTTAACTCAGAATTTTCTTCTTTTTCCTTAATGAAGGATAACCTGTTTACTTATATAAATACACTCAAAAGTACAGATTAGTCATTAAACACAATCATAATCTTTTAGTTAATTTTGTTATCATTAAAACCAATTGAGAGAGATTTTGTCTCAACACTTTGAAGGTTGAGATCATCATACGATAATAACTAGATGATTACTATCATGTGAGTTTTGTTCTTCTTGAGTTTGATATGTTGAATGTATTCCCTACATACTTAAAGTTATGGGTGGGCAAAAAGGTTGGACTCGACAAAACTCGATTGGACCGAAGAGGAAAAAAGTGGTGCAAGTGGGTCAAAGCGTGTAGGTCGGGTCACAATTGTGAACAACTAGTTTTATATAGGTTGGTGTAGGCGAGTTCAATTTTGGATAAAAACAATCTGGTATACCCGCACCCGACCGATTCATTTGTTTATTTAACTAGAAGGGGAGTTGAATAGTGGTATTCCCTTTTTTTCTTCTTTTTAAATTAGTATCCTCTGTGTGATCAATATTAGAGGATAGATGTCTAGAACTAAATAGGAATGAGATAAAATAAAGAGATAAGTGTTTAGAGAATCACATATACAAATTTATACTGGTTCACCCTAAATAGGTTACATCTAGTCCTCACTCACTTGTGAGTTTTTCACTGTGGCTCAAAAGGCCAATCCTTTGATTAAATTCTTTTCACTATGTATTATCATAGCCCCACCAGACTTACGTAAACATTTTCTTTTCTTATATTACAGACCTTACACAAATTTCAACAAATTAATCTTAACTTAAGGATATACAGGTTTTTGAGAGGTTTTTATGAATGGGTCTACACTATAATATATTTTCTAAAAGAATGATTCAGTGATATATTTAAGATTAATAGGAAGCATGTTAAGGATGGGATTGTTTTATCATAACTTTGATTTTTTTGATTGTATATCTCTTGCTTATATTTCGATGATGGGATCATCTCAATTTATAGAAACCATGAAGCGTCAAATATGAAGAGAAGTACAATTATCTAATGGAGACTTAGATGATTTCCCATTGACCTTGTTTAGAATTGAAAATATGCCTTTCCAGCTCTGTCATTGTTATAAGAAGGTTGAGATGATGAGTACGGTGGTCCATCCTCGAATCTGGTTAGTACGACGATGAAGCTTTCATTATTTCTAATGTAACATGTGCTTTTTGGCTTTTCCTTTTTCCACCAAATTGAAGTGGCTTGCATTACAAGTCAATGACACCACTTTTTGTACCTTTGTACTTTCACTTATTTTTCCCATGTGCGAGAATGATTAGAGAACAAAGTTCATCCTCAAATTTGTGTTGTTTATCCTCTAACACTTGTACAAGTCTTCTTTAATCAATTTTTTGCAGCTTGTTGTCCTTATTGTTATTTTGATTATTTTGGATGTTTGAGCTAATAGTAGCATTATCCTCCTTAGATGATAGATTAATATCTTTAGAATATTCATTTGATTACGAATATAAATGATCAATTTTCTAAAAATGGATACACTCAAGAGCACAAGTTAGACGACACATATAATAAGAATCTTTGATCTTTAAAACAATTTTGTTATCATTAAAACATTTAAGGGAGATTTCGTCTTAACTATCTCCCCTTTTTTTATGATGACAATTTTGTTTTCATTAATGTTTAAAAGAGAAATAACTACAAATTGGTTCAAAACAGAAGAAGGAAAAAAATATTAATCATAAAATAAACAGAGGATTGAAATAAAGATGTTTCAAAAATATCCTCTAAAGCTTCCCCAAAAGTTGACAATCAACTATTCCAGCTCATAATCTTTCTCCCCCAATATCTGTCAACCATAAAAAAGAAAGAAAAAAAAAGGCCACCCATAAGACAAAGTTATTTGGAAGGAGACAAATTGTTAGAAAATGAGGAGGTTGAAGGAAGAGGGAGTTTAGGATAAGGAGGAAGAACAGAAGGATAATCCCTATGGGAAATTGTGGTGAGGAGGTGCTTTGTTTTCAATTCCAAGATAAGGCCAAAGTTGACCATAGTCTGCTGAAAGTTGATTTGGCTTATCTCTTGAATCTGGACTTCAAACTCTGAATATGACAGATCCAGCAGTAAGAATTATATTATAAATCTGTTTTATATTATATATTTAAATTGTCATTAAGGGATATTAAAAATTTGCCATGTACCAATTGGCTGCTTGTTTTTGTCAGTTGCTTGTTGTTGCTTCCCATTACTGTGTAGTGCTACCAAACTGATTGGTAGAAACATGTTTGTTTGATGCTATCCTTTTTGGTATTAAGTATTGATGGTAAGTTTTTGTTATTAAGGATTGAATAATATGTAACAAAGTGCTTAATGGAAGTTAGCCAAATTTGATGTCATTTACAATTTGTGCTTACTTTTATCATCACTTTTGGCATTCATTTTCTAACCATTTCCTATGTTACAGGAACTTGTGTGAAATTTGAATGATTGTGGGGATTATGAAGTTTGTCCAATGATATTCTACTGTTTGAATGGGTGAGTAACTTAACTTATACTAATATGAGCTTGTTGATTGATGGCTTAGTTTGTTGTTATTAATTAATTTGATGATGTTATTTTTCAGCCCAAGTGAGTTTGATGTGAAAGAATTGAAGAACCATGCTTGGTGACTAACTTTAAGACTGTGCTAATGAGTGATTTATTGAAGCATTATGGTTGTTGTTAACTGAGTATTTGTTAGAGTTTTTTATTATTCTTTTTTTTTTTTGCCTAATTTGATTTGAAGAATTAAAGAATAGTTGTGCCATGGTGGCACTGTCAGTGCAGTAGCAAGAAATCACAAATCTAAACTGCTGAATTGAATGTAATTCTTGTTAGAACAAGTTGTATATTTGAGAGGAATTGAAATTGAGAAGAAAAGAGAAGAAAATAGAAAAGTCAGAAAACGAAGATTGATCTTCGTGGTGTAAAGATTGATCCTGGTTCAGTATTGGATTGATCATTAATCTGCATTACTTTGATCTTTGCTTGTATAGAAGCAGCTTTCTAGTAAATGAGTTTCAACAAACTTAACCACCTTCTAACTATATTCTAACTAACTTCTAACCATACTCTAACTACCTAATTACTAATCAATTTGAATTACATCCAACATGCCCCCTAATTCAAAGTGATTCAATTTGAAGTTAATCCAAGTTTGATCCTCATCTCTTGGAACTTCACTCTCTTCAAGCCTTTTGTTAATATGTCATCCTTTTGTTCATTTGTATTGCAGTGTTCCAGCTTTATCTTGCTCTTCATTACTTGATCCCTTAGGAAATGAAATCTTGTTTCTATGTGATTGCTCCTCCCATGGACACTTGGATGTCTTGCTAGGTCTATGGCTGATTTGTTGCATATCTTCATCTTTACTGCATTATCACTTCTCAGTCCCAGTTTTGCCATTAATTTTGCCAGCCACACAGCTTGGCATGCTCCCATAGATGCAGCCACATATTCAGCTTCACATGTGGACAATGCTACTATGTTTTGCTTCTTTGAACACCATGATATTGGTGAGTTATTGATTGTAAATACATAGCCCGTGGTACTCTTTCTATCATCCAAATCTCCACACCAATCAGCATCAGTGAAGCCAATAAGTCCAGCTTCCTTTTCATCTAGTTTTGTGGAATACAGCAGACCCAGTTCGATGGTCTCTTTTATGTATCTCAAAATTCTTTTTGCTGCCATGTAGTGTGATGTCCTAGGCTTCTCCATGTACCTACTAATCAGAACACTATATGAGATATCTGGCCTAGTGTTGCATAAGTATCTCAAGGATCCTATAATTTGCTTGAAGGTTGTAGGATCAATCAACTCATCGTTGCCTTCTTTGGACAACACCAGCCCTAATTCTGATGGAGTGCTGCTTCCATTGCAATCTTGCATTTTAAACATTTTTAATACATCACTTGCATACTTCCTTTGATGCATAAAAATTCCATTTTTTCTGGTTTCAAATTCAATACCAAGGAAATATGCCAGCACGCCTAAATCAGTCATCTCAAATTCTTTCTCCATTCTGAATTTGAACTCACTGATTTTCACCTCATCGCTGCTGGTTAGCAGTAAATCATCAACATAGAGGCATATCAGCAGTGCAGGTGCTGCTGCTCCCTTCTTGACACACACTTCACGCTCATTCGCACACTTTTCAAATTGCTGCTCTATGAGAAATCTGTCAATTCTCTTGTTCCAAGCTCTAGGTGCTTGTTTCAGGCCATATAAGGCTTTCTTCAATTTGTAAACATGCATGATCTTCTTTGCCTGTTTTCACATATCTAGGGGGCAGGTTCACATACACTTCTTCATCTAATGAGCCATTGAGGAAGGCTGATTTAACATCCAATTGATGCATAGACCAACCTTTGTAGCTAGCAATTGAAACTACCATTCTTACTGTTTCAATTCTTGCTACTGGAGCAAATACCTCATCATAGTCCAACCCATGTTTTTGCAAAAATCCCTTTACTACAAGTCTGGCCTTGTACCTTGAAATCTGCCCATCAGGTTTCAATTTCAGTTTATAAACCCATTTCACATCAATAGGTCTTTTGCTCACTGGTAGGGTCATCGGCTCCCATGTTTTGTTCTTTTCTATGGCTTCAAGCTCCTCATCCATTGCTGATATCCATCTAGGATCAGTTAATGCTTCTTCATCACTTATTGGTTTTGATTCAGCAAGCAAGGAAAAATGAATTAATTATCCATCTGCATTGATGGTTGAGTCAGATGTTACTTCATATTGCTGCAATATGATTGAAGGTTGTCTAGCTCTTGCAGACCTCCTCACAGGTTCAAAATCAGGTTGATCTGCTACCTTTGCTGGCTGGTCCTCAACCAGTTCAACTGCTACTACACTACTGGCTGGTCTGGTTGGTATGCTTGGGCTGATTGCATTCATTGTCCAGTCTCAACCTCTTGATTCATCCACTAGTATGTCTCTGCTTATCACTACTTTGTTCTTGTTTGGATTATACAGCTTGTAAGCCCCAGTGACATCATATCCCAACAACCCCATTTGTTCAGCCCTGTCATCAATTTTCCTCCTGTTTTGAGCTGGTACATGACTGAAGCACAATGAGCCAAACACTCTCAAGTGCTTCACAACTGGCTTTCTTCCAGTCCAAGCTTCTTCAGGTGTCCTTGTGCCCAGTCTCTTGGTTGGACACCTATTTAATATGTACACTGCAATTGATACTGCTTCCCCCAGAAGAAATGAGGCACTTTCTTCCCTTTTAACATACTCCTAGCCATGTTCATTATGGTTTTGTTTCTCCTTTCAGCTGTGCCATTATGTTGGGGAGTGTATGGTGCAGTTACTTCATGCAGTATCCCTTCTTTTTCACAAAAACTATTGAATTCATGAGAGTTGTATTCTCCTCTTCCATATGTTCTGATGATTTTCGTACTAAGGCCACTTTGTAAAATTTTCCTTGTAAAATCATCAATGAATGATGCAAAGTAATGATTACCTCCTATTGATACTTTTTCAAAAGGACCACACACATCAGAGTAGATTATCTCCATCATTCTTGAAGATCGAGTTGGCACTTCAGCCTTGAATACGTTTCTATGTTGTTTGGCCTGACAGCATTCTTCACACAGCTCCTTTGGCATTTCAATTCTGGGAATTCCTTGTACCATTCTCTTGTTATGCAACATTTGAAGACTTCTGAAATTTAAATGTCCAAATCTCTTATGCCACAACCAATCTTCATTCAAGACTTCAGCAGCTAGACATTTGCTCTCATTGATCTGGATATCAATCTTGAAGGTTCTATTTTTTTGATAGTGGTGCCTTCAAGATCAATCTTCTTGAATCATCAAACAATCTCATTTCACCCTGCTCCATCTTCATAGAATATCCCTTTTCAAGCAGTTGTCCAAGGCTTAACAAATTGTTCTTCGTGTTTAGCACATACAACACATCACATATGAATGATTGTTTACCATATCTTCTTTGAATTAACACTTTTCATATTCCTTCTGCTGTTACAGAACTGTTATCTGCAAATCTGATCTCCCTTTTCACCTTAGCATCAATGCTTACAAACCACTCTTTATGGTCAGTCATGTGATTCGAGCACCCTGTGTCTAGATACCATAATCCAGGACAGTCATCCTCCATGCTTGTAGATGCCATCAGCAGCACTTCATTTGAGTCAGAACTGTCTGCCTGGGCTAATTGAGCTTCACCATCATCTCTTTGTACTTTCTTGGATCTGCATTCATCTGTAAAATGCCCATATATTTGACAATTATAACATTGGACCTTCCTTTTGTCAAATCTCTTTTTTCCATAAGGTTTCTTGCTTTTATTGTCACTATTTTGCTGACTTCTTGAGCCTCCAGCCTCCTCATCTTGATCCTGTTTCTGGTACCATTTTGACTTGCCCTTCCACTTCTTGTTTTTTACTCCATCTTGATTGGACTTCCTACTGATCTGAGCTTGAAGTGTATGTGTTTGTGTGTGTGCCTCATCTCTTTCTTTTACCCTTAATTCATAAGCTTCTAGGGAGCTTTGCAGATCTTTCAGCTTCATTGTATCAAGATTCTTTGATTCTTCAATTGCCACCACTATGTGATCGTATCTTTGTGTTAGTGCCCTCATAATCTTTTCAATGATCATAACCTCTGTCATCACTTCTCCATTGGCTTTCATCTGATTAGTGATTGTCTGCACTCGATTGAAATAGTCAATCACATTCTCATTGTTCTCCATTTGCAGTAATTCATACTTTCTTCTTAGCATTTGAAGTTTGATCTTCTTGGTTTTTTCATCACCTGTGTAATACTTCACCAAGATATCCCATGCCTCTTTTGATGTAGATACCTTTGAGATCCTTTCAAAATTGTTTGAATCCACACTTTGCTGGATGTAAAACAATGCCTTGCAATCTCTTTTATTGCAATCTTTGAAAATTGTTTGTTGTCTTTCTGTTGGATTCGCACCAAGTTGTTCATAGCCATCTTGAACAATCTCAAACACTTCTTGAGCTCCCAACAACGATCTCATTGATGCAGACCACCTCTCCCAGTTCTTCCCATTCAGAATTGGAAAATTCGATGGAAATCCTCCTCCATTCATTTCTTCTTTCTTTTCTTTCACTCACACTTGTGTTTCCCAATTTTGATTCCCCCTCACACATGCACTCGTGTTTCCCAATGTCTAGAACCCAAGCTCTTGATGCCAATTGTTAGAACAGGTTGTATATTTGAGAGGAATTGAAATTGAGAAGAAAAGAGAAGAAAATAGAAAAGTCAGAAAACGAAGATTGATTGTGGTGTAAAGATTGATCCCGGTTCAGTATTGGGTTGATCATTAATCTGCATTACATTGATCTTGGCTTTTATAGAAGCAGTTTTCTAGTAAATGAGTTTTAACAAACTTAACCACCTTCTAACTATATTCTAACTAACTTCTAACCATACTTTAACTAGCTAATTACTAATCAATTTGAATTACATCGAACAATTCTGATTTATAATTGTTGTTCTGAAATATGTTTAGAACTTTTTAATTGTTGGGACTGCAAAGATTAATGATAATTGTGGCCAAGTACTGAAACTGAACATCTAGGGATATAATGAAGTCAAGCAGGAAAAAACTTAGATATAACTTATTACTGAGTTTAGTTTATGATTATGTCAGGTATCATGCGATTCTGTATGCATGGATGCTATTACAGGCTCTTGCATATTGCTAATTGTTGCACATGGATGTCATATTTTAAAGATGTTTCTTATTGCTATATACATATTTTTTTATAGAAATTATAGGTTTAAAAATCAATTATTTATATTTAAAACGTTATAAACCATTTTGTGAAGGCCCAAAAAACACCATATCGAAAAGACAAAAACATCAATTTTTGGTTATAAAAGAAATTGCAAATTCGTTGGGCTGTTTTGAAAAGTTTTAAAAAAATTAATGCAGTCCAAATTATGAAAGTTCATAACCAAACCAGGAATGTTAGCTTTTGTACCCCCCAATTAAACTTGTACTCCCCAATTTGATAAAAACTCAATTTTATCCTTAATAAATTTATTCACGTGAGTGGTATAAAAAAAAATTACTCCAAAATCTCACCCTCTCAACGAAATTTCCGCTAGGTTTAATTTTGGCAACTAAATTTCCGGTAGTTATTTGTAATACCGGAAATTTGGTCAAAGAAATTTTCGGTAGTTACATTTTCAATACTGGATTTTTGAAAATTTTTGAAAAATCCGGTAGTTATGTTTTCTTCACCGGAAATTTCATTTTTTAAATTTTCGGTAGTTAATCCAGAAATTTCAAAAATTTGGTAGTTAATAAATTTATTTATTTATTTATTTATTTTTTTGGAATAGGGATGGAAAACACACAACCAATATTTATAGATTTAACTGAAGCATTTACAACTGATCAAATTTTTTAGTCACGAAAAGCTGTCATATCATGGACAAGAGAGATCGGCCGACAAAATCGAGTAGCAGTTATCATTACTCGATCAGACGTAGAGACTGGAAAGAGAGGAAGAAAGTCAAAATTAATTCTTGGTTGTGATAGAGGTGGACAATATAAGTCAAATAAAAATAACACAAGTACTTCAACTAAAAGGTGTGGATGTCCGTTTAAACTTATATCGAGACCATTGAAAAATGCTGAAGGATGGATTATTAGTTTAATCTATGGAATCATGAAGAAAAAAATACCACTCTCTTTTCTCACCCTCACTTTCAAAACTTACAAAAAATTTCTTAATATTTGAAAGTTTCAAACTTTCGAAATAATTAAAAGTGAATTTTATAATCTATTCAAAACTTTTGAAAAATTAAAAACTTTCGAAATATAATTTTACATAAATAATTATCAATTTCAAAACTTTCGATGAATATGAAAGTTTCGAAGTTAACATTTCCAAAAAAATTCAAAAGTTTGGAAGAATTTGAAACTTCCGAAACACATATCATTAGAAACTTTCGTTGAATCTAAAAGTTCTGAAATGAAAATTTCAAAAAAAAATCGAAAGTTTGGATGAATATGAAACTTCCGAAACACATATCCTTCGAAAATTTCAAACATTCGAAATAAGTCAGTTTCGAAAGTTTCATAAAATTCCAAACTTTCGAAATTTTCAATTTATTTTTAGAAAATCCAAAAGTTTCGAAATGCTATTTTCTAGATCCTCTGAAATTTTCGAAACTTTAGATAAATTTAAAAGTTCTGAAGTGTGATTTTCCAGAAAACATCAAAACTTTCGTAAATTTTGATGAATTTGAAACTTCCGAAATTAGATATCAAATTTAATACTATTAATTTATTACTATAAATATATTATTATTTATTACTATAAATTTATTATTATAAATTTATTACTATTTATTACTATTTATTACTAATAAAAATGCATTTCAGAACTTTCAATGAATACCAAAGATTCGAAACTGAAAAACTTTATGTTTCTGAATTTTATATTTCAAAACTCTCAGATTGTTAAAAAGTTTCGAAGATTTCTACATTTCGAAAGTTTCATGTTCATGCAAACTTTTGAAAGTTTCAAAATTTTGGGAAAAAATGAACTTCGAAAGTTTCATGTTCATGAAAACTTTTGAAATTTGGTTTTGAAGATTTCAAAGTTTCGAAATTTATATTACTTTTGGATTTCGAAAGTTTCAAAGGTTCGAATGTTTGCAAATGTGATTCGAACAATTCAAACTTTCGAATAAAATGGATGAAAAAAGGAAGAGAATTTTTTTGGTGGTTTTTACTAGTAATATTAAGGACAATCTGGTATTTCCCTTGATAATGGCGGGGTGAGAGGTACAAGTGGAGGGGTTTTGTACCGTGCACCCCTCCACTTGTACCTCTCACCCCCCATTGTCAAGGAAAATACCAGATTGTCCTTAATATTACTAATAAAAACCACCAAAAAATTTCTCTTCTTTTTTTCATCAATTTTATTTGAAAGTATGAATTGTCCGAATCACATTTGCAAACATTTGAACCTTTGAAACTTTCAAAATTTGCAAACATTCGAACCTTTGAAACTTTCGAAATCCAAAAGTAATATAAATTTTGAAACTTTGAAATTTTCGAAATATTAATATTCCAAATTTCGAAAGTTTTCATGAACATGAAACTTTCGAAATTCATTTTTTCCCAAAATTTTGAAACTTTCGAAATGCAGAAACCTTCAAAATTTTCTAACTATCTGAAAGTTTCGAAATATAAAATTCAGAAACATAAAGTTTTTCAATTTCGAAACTTTGGTATTCATGGAAAGTTCTGAAATGCATTTTTATTAGTAATAAATAGTAATAAATAATAATTTATTTATAGTAATAAATTAATAGTATTAAATTTGATATCTAATTTCGGAAATTTCAAATTCATCAAAATTTTCGAAAGTTTTGATGTTTTTTGGAAAATCACACTTCAGAACTTTCAAATTTATCTAAAGTTTCGAAAGTTTCAGATGATCTGGAAAATAGCATTTCGAAACTTTCGGATTTTCTAAAAATGAATTGAAAATTTCGAAAGTTTGGAATTTTTTGAAACTTTCGAAACTGACTTATTTTGAATGTTTGAAATTTTCGAAGGATATATGTTTCGGAAGTTTCACATTCATCCAAACTTTCAAAATTTTCATTTCGGAACTTTCAGATTCAACGAAAGTTCTGAATGATTATTCATTTCGGAAATTTTCATTTCGGAAGTTTCAAATTCTTCCAAACTTTTGAAACTTTCTGGAAATGTTAACTTCGAAACTTTCATATTCATCGAAAGTTTCGAAATTGATACTTATTTATGTAAAATTATATTTCGAAAGTTTCTAATTTTACAAAAGTTTCGAATAGATTATAAAATTCACTTTTAATTCTCTTAGAGGTATTCAATTAGGTTCGAGTCTACATGTTTCCCTACTCTACTTA
This sequence comes from Cicer arietinum, assembly GCF_000331145.2. Taxonomy (NCBI): domain Eukaryota; kingdom Viridiplantae; phylum Streptophyta; class Magnoliopsida; order Fabales; family Fabaceae; genus Cicer; species Cicer arietinum. The sequence continues at coordinate 15,729,869 of NC_021161.2, read as the reverse complement.
AAGCAATCGTCAGAGAATAAAATGTTTTCTTCTTATATATTGTTTTGTTGTCATCTAATCACCAAAGTAAGCATTGTTTTAGAACCAAATTGATTCAAACAATTTATCCCATTTTTATGATGACAAATAATCATTCAATAGATGAATAATGTTTTCTTTTTATAAATAAAAATATTTTTGTGGAGAACTCTCCAAAAATATATATGCAGACACATGAACAATATTCTAGCAAACAAATATATGCTTTGCAAAATTCAAGGGGTCACCCAAAATTTGATAAACATGTAATGTTAAATTTGTGGAAATCAAATTGGCTTTGAAATAGTACTTACTCTTGGTGTTTTTATAATAATAAAACAATACATAATAAGAGAACAATTTATCCTCTGACTTTTATTTAAATGTGAATGTAGCATCTGATAAACAACTCAGGAAAAGAAAATGATGAAAGAGAAGAAAAGAGAACTTATGATGATACAAAAAGATGGCAGAAGAATAAATAATCTAATGATAATTAAGCTACACATAATGATTCAACCACCAATTAGCGGCAGAAATGTTATATTTATTTAGATAATTAGCTCGAGAAATGTGTCATAGATACACTCCATTTGTAAATGTTTGATAATGGCTGATAGTAATTCATTTTAAAGATAATGTGATACACACATGGAGAGGCTTAGAGAATACTCGTACTCCTCAATAAGGTTGTTTTCGAATTGTTGAGAAAATCAGTTGGTGTCAGTCTGGTGAAACTTGAATAAATAATACATGTCGTAGTGTCTAGTGAGCCTTGAAGAAATAATACATGTCATAAAGCATGATGAGGTGGCTTAAGGAAATAAAACACGTCGCAGAGCCTAGTGAGACTTGAAGAAATATTACATGGAGTTTGAAGAGGCGTAGAGAATACTTGTAACTATTTAATATGTTGATTATAGTGAATTAAGTAATCAATTGTAATAAGGTAAAATCTCTTTGAAATAAAAGAATTAAATGTACAAACAATTGCTAGGAACTAGTAGAAAAATCTTGTGTGCTTTGCTCTTTCTCTTGTCTCTTTATTTTCAGGTTTTAGTTCTATATGTCATATTTTCAACTTCTTCCAAACAAAAAATTCATAGATAAAATGAAAATAAACTTTTGATAAATAACTCAAAGTTAAAAAGTTTTAATAAAATTTAAAACACTCAACACAATTCAACTTTTTATTGTGTGAGACTAAATGTTGGGTACCACTAGAAAACCTTTTTGGTTGATTTGACTTGTTTTATGTTTTTAATCCATTCTTTTTTTTTTTTCTGTTGCTATTTTAAAAAAAATCAAGAAATAACAAAAATAGTTTGTTAAGAAATAAAATCGAAACTATTCAAAAGAATAAATGTATGGTCAAATATTCAGTTTGATAATATCAATTTAATCTTGCAATAATAATCGTATTGTGCTTCAAAATATTGATTTGTGTTTTTATGTTTTTGGTGTTTGTTATGTCACTTCTTTAATGATATTTTTAATATTGGATTAAACTATCGTTACCAAGAAGTTGAGACTTTCAAAGAGAAAAAAAAACATAGTCAAACTGAATCACACATCCCAGATTTAATGAAAGTTCAAATTTATTTATAGATGTTGAATACAACTCAAGCAGTTTAAGGAAGTATTTCAACATGTGATTTTGTTAGTAATATAGCTAGAAGCAAGTTAAGCTTCAATTATCTATATTGTTGGATTGCTTGTTTCTTTTGGTGTCAAAAATGATTTTCTTAAAATCTGACTTTAAGAAAAAAATTTAAAACTTATCCGATAAATTTTAAGCTCATCCGATAAAAATTTAAAACTTATCTGATAAAAATCTTGTCTCTGTTGAACAGCGTCTTGGATCATTTGGTAAGTTGTCTCGGCACTAGAAGACACCAATATTAATTAAGCTTAAATATTTTTTGTCTCATAATTTATTTTAAAATTTTAATTTGATCATTTAAATTTAAATCGGTTAAATTGGTCTTTTAACTTACATAAATTAAAGCAATTTGGTTCCTTCGGTTAAGTTAGTGGTATACGGTGTTAAACTTTAGCGATGTGGTGTATATGTTGCATATAGTTGTTGTGATGGGGCATATAAGCCTATATAGCCTTTTTCCACTTCACTTCTTCCCCAAATCAATCTAGGGTTCACCAAATTCTTCCCCAAATCAATTTAAGGTTCACCAAAACTTAATCTTTTTTAATTTCTTGTTGTTTCTTCAAAATAGGTAAACATAGTGAACAAAATTAGTTAGTCTTCTTCTTCACAACCTTGTTAATATGGAGATTTGTGTTCCATGAGTTGTATATAGTCCTTGAAAGCTTTCCCCGCTTCATTTCTTCTTTCTCCAAATTAATTTAAAGATCATTAAAAGTCAATGCTTTTTAAAATTTCTTGTTTTTACTACAAAATAGATAAAAAAAATTCAATATATCCCGTATTTTGATATGTAAGGTGTTTAGGTAATGAAACCGATGTGAGAATGTTATTTTATGTATTGATTTAAGAACAACATTATTGTATTATGTGTTGATATAATGTTAGATAAAAAAAATCCAATATATCCCGTATTTTGATATGTAAGGTATTTAGATAATGAAACCGTTGTGAGAATGTTATTTTATGTATTGATTTAAGAACAACATTATTGTATTATGTGTTGATATAACGTTAAATTTGATGAATAAAAATGTATTTTAAAAAAAAATTAATAAGGACGTTGTATTATGTGGTGATATAATTTTAAATTTGATGAATAAAAATATATTTAAAAAAAAATTAATTTGGTTTCCTAATTTTCGTCGGAGTGGCTACACGTCAGTCAAATTGCATCAACCAGCACAAATTAAGGTATCTGTTTGACCTTTTTTAAAGTTTAACCTATTAATTATGTCACTTAGTAATTGTCACTTACTAACGTGGTGAGAATATTTGTTGACAAATAAGTTGCGATTTTAAAAAATATAGAAAATATCTTAATGCGTGACAATGTTCGAAGAAATCATAGATACCAAAAGTCAATGATTTTATAAGCTTTGATAATGCTCCAAGAGAAGAACAAAAGATAAATCTTTCGAACAAACTTTCAAATAAATAAATCAATTCAAAGTTGAAAACGAGAAGGCCAAAATTTTAACTATACTTACAGATATATTCAAATTGTTATAATCATATGATATAAAGTTACAAACCTTAGTATCTTTCAAATAGATGAAATTTTTTATATTTAAATAAATTTCAAACAGAAATCAAGTGTATTTGATCATGTGGAAACGAAACTTGATTTTAAATCAATTAAGAAAATGAATTTCAGCTATAACGTGAGTTGAAAATAACTTAATTTACTTTTGAATGTATTCATGCAAAAAAGAGTTGAATGGTAAACCTAAAGCCAAAAATCAATTTTAGAGACCAAAACCAAGAAATTTATATTCAAGTTAAAATCAATTTAAATGGCAAAATCAATTAAACTCAACAATAATCAATATATCATAAATTCATATTTAATTATAAACTATTAGACTCAAGTATAATAATCATATCGAGACTAACAAAACAATGGAACTAGCTTCTGTCCGTTAGATACCTATATCTATATACCGCCAAGAGGGAAAAAAAGTAAATGAGTGTAATGAATTAAAACTTGGGAGAGACCCGACTCAACCAAAAATTCAGGGGCTCGATTCAGAAGAAACATTACAGGTAATAAAAGGAATACTTATTTGACCCATAAGTCTAAAGAAAAAAAGTTTAGGCATCAGTTAATGCATAGAATTTCAATAATAAATTTCTTGGTTATCAAGGTACCAGCAACAATATAAAGCATAAAATAAAATAAAATAAAATTTAACAATAGGTCAAGCAAATCAAATTATATCAGACACTTGACACTACTAAAATGTCTCAATTGAAAAGGAAAATCCAACAGAACCTAATACAAGTAATAACTCAAAATTAACAAAATGTTGTGTTTCAACTACAACTCTAACAGGAATTGCAAATTTTCCGGCAAAAAGATCAGACCTTTTAGTCGAACAAACTGAAGCCCATGTCCTGTAAAACAAATATGACAAGATATATTCCTTGGTTAGAGAAGAGAATCGTAAATTCACTAAATAACAACAGATAAAGGAGCTAAAACTTTATAAACTTACATCATCAGATTCTTCTTTTTCTTCAACCTTCTTTTCTTCCTTGGCTTCAGCAGCAGGTGCAGCAGCTGCTGCAGCACCTCCACCAGGTGCAGCAGAAACAGCAACAGCACCTCCACCAGATGGCACTGAAGACAACTTTTCTCTTCCACTAGCAATTAGCTCGGCAAAATCTTTTCCCTTGACTTCACCCAAGAGCAACTCAATCTTCTCATCCTCGGCCTCAATTCCAACTATATGTCACACAAAAATTCATACCATACAATTCAGAATTCGTTTTTGTTTTGTTTTGAGATACATTGAAATTCAGTAAAAATTGGGTCACTTTTTTATGGAGTAAATATTCAATTATAAATAGAACGTTAATATTAAAAAACAAAAAAACAGAAAATAAATCAGTATATTCAAATCGAAATTCAATTTTCTAGTTAAGTAAACTCAAAATTCAACGTTTTGATCGCTGTCATCCAATGTTTCAATACTCACACTAGAAAATACTAAATATTCAACATAAGGTGAAAGTCATTGCGTCGATTTCCAGGTTAAAATCCTAAGTCAACTATGGTAATGAAAAAAATTGTTTTGATACTTCCAATCGATAGAAACAGAATAGACATTAAACATATCATAATTTCAATGTTCGATTATGATTCAACCTATTGTCAATTTATAATTCTAAGAAGAAAATAAAATAAAAAAAAACGGGACATTATACTTACATTCTAGCACTGAAGACAATACAAAAATAACTGCGTAATGAAAACATAATAATAAAATTCATGGAAAAAGATGAAAAGAATTAGGAATAACAACCTGAAGTGAGGATGTGTTTGATATCATCAGAGGTAGGGGCTGCTTTACCGCCCAAAACGGCCAGCAAATACGCCGCGATGATCTTCATATCTGAATGAAAAATTAACACGAATAAGGTAACAAGATAGTAAGTTACACAAATTAACAACAAAATGAGGAAATTGAAAAGGATACGAGGGAATGAAAACGTACTTGCTGGATTTCGGACTGCTTCCGTTCGGCAATGATCTGAGTGATGAGCAGGAAAACGGGAGTATATGAATTTATATGATTAGGGTTTTTTAGCGCTTGGGTTGGGCCTTCATTTTTCAGTATTTCCAGATATACCCTTGTTTAGTACGTGACTTTTTTAAGATTAATAACTTTTAAAGCTTTTTGTCAACAAAAAAACCTATATATATATACACTATTTAAAAATATTATTAATTTTAAGTTGAAATATAGTTTAGAATCTTAATCTTTCATTTGAAACTCATTTTAATTCTCTATATTTTAGAAGAATTATTTTGATTGTTGCTAAGTTATATTCAGCTTCAGCTTCAGAGCTTCTCTAGAATACATCATGATGTTGGTCATCTCAAAAATTTCAATAATTTCTAAAAAATATTACTATTTTTATTTTATTTATATGAGATATTTTATTTGTTATAATAATCTTTTAAAAAAATAATATTACTCTTACTTTTATTTACAATAGACATTTAAATGATAAGTTTGTCAACCATAATTAATCTATTTCATATATATTATGTACCAAATCAAGGTCGTCGAACGTTAATATTGTGCAAACTGATCTAAAATTTTATATATGTATTTTATGTACTCAAATTTTAAAATTAATATAGATATTGTGGAGCATGTTATTGTAATTTTGAGATAATCAATATATTTTATGAGTAGAATTATTTTTATGAATTGAATTGTGGTTGTTGGGTTATCGTTGTTATTTAGTTTAATAAGTTAATATGACATGATATATATGTGTGTATCTTCTCTTGTTACACTAATTAACCTAATCAAATGACATACATCAGATTGTATTATATAGATTGATATGTGTAGATTCATTGCATAATTTGTACGTGTATATAAAATAAAATTTATTTTACTAATTTTTTTAATTATTAAAATTATATATTTTTTTTATTATGCTCAACTTTTAAGATTAGAACAGGGTCTCCAAAATCTTGAAGATGAATCAAATACACAATTTTTTTGTAGAAAAAATTATATCTAGATGTCTATTATAAAGGGAATAATTTATAAAAAAAATTACAAAAGCAACTCCTATAATTATAAACTAAAATAAAATTTTCAGCCTAAATTCCAATTAAATTTAATTATTAAAAATATAAACCAAAATTTAATCTACTATCTATCTCCAATATATTTTTTTTTTGTAAATTTACAACTTAAAATTATTATATGCAATATAATATTATACTTTTTATTTATATATTAAAATTTTAAAATTTTGGTCACCCCAATATTTTTGTTCAAGATGCGCCACTGGTTATACTCCCTCTAAGATTAAATAAAAATAAAAATAAAAAATATTAATTAACAAATTGATGTATTTAAACTAAATTTTTAATCTAAGATATTAATATTTAAATATTAATTTTGTTTATATTTCATTATGGGTTATAGATGAAGTATAAATTTATCATTTGTTAAATATGTTGAATTGATTTTTACCAATTTTATGTCTTATGAAAAAATTGGTGATGTGGTTATCTTTTTACCCTCAATATTTTTAATTTGGGTTAGAGTTCATTTTTCTTGACTTAACATTCATTAAATTTCTAGAAAAATAAAAAATTCCATTGAATCACAAATCAAAATGGTTCTAATGAAGGGGAATCGAATCTAAAAAATAATAAACAAATAGAAAAATATAAGAAATAATATATTAGGATAATGAAAAGTCTATGTAAAGTGCAAAAGGGTGGCTGTTTGTAACCAAATAAATTATTTATTATTATTTTTATACCTAAGTAATTTTAACTTATCTCAAAATTTTAATATTATATTCCTTCACCTATTGATAGGTCTTGTCATTCAAAATATTTATTGCGTTGGAAATTGTTTCGTTTAAGTTTTGAAATGACCTTAAAAGAAAGTAATTTATTGTTCAAAAAAATTATCTCTATCTAATTTTGAGTTGGTTTTGGTTCATTAAGTAGTTTTAGTTCCAATTCAATTGGAGTTTCGTGTATGGTTTTTCTTAAACATTTCAGTTATCAATTTTTATATGAATTTTTCTAAAACATTTCAACTTCAATCTAAAGGATAAGGAGGTAATGTTTATTTAATTTCTTAAAGTTATTAGGATGTTTGGGGTATGCCAAAATTAGCTCAAATCCTTTCCAAATATTTCTAAAAATACCAAATTAAAGTTTCAATTTAAAATTAGGATTTTTTATGTGGTTACAGTTAAGGAATAAGCATAAAAATCCTAAATATTTGTTGTTATTGTGAATATGTAGCACATATCTGATCAATAACAATCATCCAATTCCACCACTGCTTCCTATTTTCTATCTTGGTACCAGAGCACTCAATGATCTCACACGTTTCCTCATCCACCTTAAACCACAAAAATGTCTTCACCTTTTTCTCTTGCTCTGTCAAGCTGGACAAAAACAACTATGTGTTGTGGTAGTCACTAGTCCTTCACATGATCAAATGACACAAAATGTATGGCTACATCTCAGGCACAAGTAAATATCCTCAACAATTTATCACTAAAAAAAAAAAAAAGATGAAAGACAATCGAAGATGGAGTACATGATAAAAACGAAGAATCTTTTTGACAATTTGAAACTTGCTGGAAGCCCGATCTCTGACACAGATCTTATAATTCAAACACTTTCAGGATTAGATAGTGAATATAATGCTATTATTGTTCAACTTTCTGATAAGCTTGATCAAACATGGATTGACATGGAGGCTCAACTCCTTGCTTTTGAGAATATAATTAAACTTCTAAAAATAGTTTTCAAATCTCACAATAAATCCATCTGCTAATGTTGCTGCCAGATCAGAACATAAGGAAAGTAGACCCTTTAATAATGGAGGCTTGAGAGGTGGAAACCAGAGAAGCACAAAAGGAGGATGAGGTAGAGGCCATTTCTACAGAGACAAGCCAAAATGTCAGGTTTGTGGCAAGACATGACGTGTAGTTGTGCACTGTTATTATGGCTTTGAAAAAGCCTGTGTGGAAAGACACTATGACATGTAGTTGTGAACTTCATGCAAAACATTGTTGTGTGAAGGAGAAGATGATAGGAAAGACGCTATTGGAAGGGAAACTTAAAGATGGGTTTCCTGATGTCATTTCATTTCCCAAGGAACCAAGTGTTTACATTTCTGTTAAGGAGAGTTGGCATAAGAGGCTTGGACATCCTAGTAGCAAGGTGTTAGATAACAATGAATTGAGCATGAGTAATTGAGATGAGCAGAACAAGTATCACCTGAGATGCCATCAATTCAGAATCAAGTCATTGATCGATCACACTGATATAGAAGCTGCTGGTGGAGAACAAACACGACAAACAACTATACATGGAATGTGGACTACAAGCAAAGATGAAATATTCAAGCCAAAATATCCCTATATTGGTGTAGTTAGGAAAAAATATCAATGACAAAGAGCCCACAACAATAGCTGAAGCAATGCATAAACGAGAATGGAGAACAGCTATGGAGCATGAATTCAAAGCACTATATGCAAATGTTGGAAATGATGATGCCTTTAATGAAAAATGCATTGGAAATAATGATAGCATTTATGAGAGCTAGTGATGTTGTGAATTGAAAAAAAATTGAGAAGTCCAACATTAGAGGGATACCACACACTAGTAGGGTATATAAGGTGGAGGTAATGAACTTGGGATGGGCCCCAAGGGCACCCCAATTTTGTGAAGGAGGGAGAACGCAAGCTAATTGACCACCACGCGCGTCGCCGTCCGGCCTGGCTCGGCTCGGCTTTGGCTTTGTGGTGTATTATTATTTTGCCTGAAAATTAATTAATCAATTTTAATTGCGTTTCATCTCTAATTGAAACGTTAATTACGTAACTGCCCTCCACCTAGTCATATCTGATCCAGTCATCATCCCTGATTTCGTGCGTCTGTTTTGCCCGGTCAAAACCCTAATTTTGGTCTCATGTTTCCTTGCTGTCCGGTCAAAAGTCAGAGTCCATTTTCCTAATTTTGGGGCGCACGATTTGTGGTCTTGGAGCGCACGTTTCTGAGAGCACTACTTGGAGCGCACGTTCTGGTGATCCATGGATCTCTCAGATCCAGTTGTGATTTTCCTCTATAAATAGAGGGTTCTCCCCAGTTGGAAAATCACACCAAAAGCACTCTGCATCTGAGGCTTTTCTCTCTTCTCCCCCTTCTTACTGCTTCATCTCTTTCTTCCTTTTCGAGTGGCCATTGTGCCATATTACGAGTGTTAGTCGAAAGACTGCCATACTACGAGTGTCAGTCGTAAGACTACCATATTGAGGGTGTAATTCTAGAACGGTTTTCTACAGTGCAGTAGAACTCCGAATACAGAGTATCTGGGCTGTTTTATCCTGGGGACTTCGTGGTTGATAGTCTGCCTTGCACAATTTTGGGCAGTGCCTCGAAACGTCTTAAAGAGAGCGACCTAGTCCGCGACTCAACCCAGTAATACTTTCGGTGGCATAAATTGTTTTCAAAGGTTTTTCGAATTTCAAAAACAACAATTTTAAGACGTTTTCGAACTGCCATGT
>NC_021161.2:15718566-15719733 GCF_000331145.2 Cicer arietinum | reverse complement strand
TGTTGTACCAGAAGAAGGTGAACAATCTGAAAAGGATAGAATAGCTGCTGAATTAACCCAATGGGAAAATAATGATTACTTATGTAAGAATTATATTCTTAATGGACTTGTTGATGATCTGTATGATTACTACAGTTCCGACAACAATACTGCTAAACAAGTTTGGGATGCTTTAAAGAAGAAGTATTATACTGAGGAAGTTGGAGCCAAGAAGTATGATGTTAGCCGCTACCTCAAATTTCAGATGACAGATGACAGATCAGTGGAAGCTCAGTCTCATGAAATCCAAAAAATAGCTCACGAGATCATCACTGAAGGTATGTCCCTAGATGAACAGTTTCAGATTGCTGTTATTATTGACAAACTGTCCCCTGCTTGGAAAGATTTTAAAAATTCTCTTAGGCATAAAACCAAAGAATTCTCTCTAGAAAGTCTGATAACCCGCCTTAGAATTGAGGAGGAATCTCGCAAGCAAGACCAGAAAGATGAAATTCTTCTTGTGGCAAATAACAAGAAAAAGAAGTTCGTCGGAGCAGTTATGAAGCCAAACGGCAAACAACTGAAGAATCAGAACCGCACTTCGAAGAACAGCAACAAGAATGGGAACCATCAAACGGTCCCAATTGCCAGGCAGCCACCACCTCCTAGAAATGGCCCTCTCCCCTTTCTCTGTTACTATTGTGGGAAAGAGTCTACTGTGGGAAAGAGGGTCATATGGCACGCAAGTGTAGGTACAAGCAAGGCGCTGTAAATCAGGCCAACTTGACCGAAGAGCAATTCGTTGCAATGATAACTGAGATCAACCTAGTTGGTGGATCAGATGGATGGTGGATAGACACTGGCGCTTCACGCCATGTCTGCTATGATCGTGCTATGTTTAAAACATACACTGCTGCTGAAGATAAGAAAGTGTTGTTGGGAGACTCTCACACCACTAGTGTTGCTGGAATTGGAGATGTGGAACTAACATTCACATCTGGAAAGACCTTAATTCTGAAGGATGTCATGCACACTCCAGAAATAAGAAAGAATCTGGTCTTAGGGTTTCTTCTTAATAAGGCAGGGTTTACTCAGTCAATAGGGGCAGATTTGTACACCATTTCTAAAAATGGTATCTTTGTTGGGAAAGGGTACGCCACTTATGGCATGTTTAAATTGAATGTTGAA
>NC_021161.2:15715976-15717476 GCF_000331145.2 Cicer arietinum | reverse complement strand
TGAAATGAATGGTAAAGCTGAAAGAAAGAATAGAACTCTTACTGAATTAGTTGTCTCTATAATGCTTAATTTTGGTGCTGCATCTCATTGGTGGGGGGAAATTATTTTGACTGTTTGCTATGTTTTGAATAGAGTTCCTAATTCTAAAAGCAAAACATCTCCTTATGAGATAATGAAGAATAAACAGCCCAACTTGTCTTATCTTCGCACATGGGGTTGTCTGGCTTATGTCAGAATCCCCGATCCCAAGCGAATCAAACTCGCTAGTAGAGCCTATGAATGTGTATTCATTGGGTATGCAGTAAACAGCAAAGCGTATAGGTTTTATGACCTAAACGCGAAGTTGATCATAGAATCAAATGATGCTGACTTCTATGAAGATAAATTCCCTTTCAAATCAAGAAATAGTGGGGGCAGCGGACCAAGTCAAGTTCCTGTGACAACGAGCACTGAAAGCAACAAACAAGACGAAACGGAGACTCGAAGGAGTAAGAGAGTAAAAGTTGCTAAAGATTATGGACCAGAATACATGGCCTACAACTTAGAAGAGGATCCTGCGAACATTAAAGAAGCTTTGTCATCCTTAGATGCAGATCTATGGCAAGAAGCTATAAACGATGAAATGGATTCTCTAGAATCTAACAAGACCTGGTATTTGGTAGACTTGCCTCTTGGTTGCAAACCAATAGGTTGTAAATGGATCTTGAAAAAGAAACTGAAACCCGATGGATCTGTTGATAAATACAAGGCTCGCCTTGTAGCCAAAGGTTTTAGACAAAGAGAGAATATAGATTTCTTCGACACTTTCTCACCAGTCACTAGACTAACATCCATTAGGGTGCTTATATCACTTGCGGCTATTCATAACCTGGTGATACACCAGATGGATGTTAAAACAACCTTTTTAAACGGTGACCTGGAAGAAGAAATCTACATGGAACAACCTGAAGGTTTTGTAATTCATGGACAAGAAGACAAGGTCTGTAAGTTAGATAAGTCTCTGTATGGTCTTAAACAAGCTCCTAAGCAATGGCATGAAAAATTTGATAACTTGATTATGTCGAATGAGTTTAAAGTAAATGAAAGTGACAAATGTATTTACTACAAATATGAGAATGACATTTGCACTATCTTATGTCTCTATATAGACGACTTACTCATATTTGGTTCAAACATTCATGCTGTGAATAATGTGAAATCATTGTTGAGCAACAACTTTGATATGAAAGACCTCGGAGAAGCAAGTGTAATCCTCGGAATCAAGATTACTAGGTCAGAAAAGGAAATTTCTTTGGATCAATCTCACTACATTGAAAAGATCCAAAAGAAATATGATTACTTTGACTGTAAACCTGTTTGCACACCATATGATCCAAGTGTGAAACTTTTCAAGAACTCTGGTGAAGGTGTTAGACAAACTGAATATGCAAGCATCATTGGCAGCCTCAGGTATGCCACTGATTGTACTAGACCCGACATTTCCTATGTCGTGGGATTGTT
>NC_021161.2:15702954-15715695 GCF_000331145.2 Cicer arietinum | reverse complement strand
AGTCTGAAATGATAGCACTAGCTACTACTAGTGAAGAAGCAAGCTGGTTGAGATGCTTGCTAGCAGAAATCCCTTTATGGGATAAGCCGTTACCAGTTGTGTTGATCCACTGCGATAGTACCGCAACTATTGCAAAAATTGAGAATCGTTATTATAACGGTAAGAGACGACAAATACGTCGTAAGCACAACACAATTAAAGAATTTCTTTCTAAAGGAGCTGTTATTGTGGATCGTGTACGCACTGATGAAAATTTAGCTGATCCTTTGACGAAATGATTAACTAGAGAGAAAGTCCAAAATACATCCAAAAGGATGGGACTATTGCATATAGATCAATGAGTCATCCCAAGAATTAGGTTCAATGGGTAATAACAAGTCATAGTGATATGAGATGAACATGCTATGTTTTATATGAGAAGCATGATTCCTGAAGCGATAAAAGGATGAGATAATAGAAACTCTTAATGAGATCTATACTCTATGTGGAGTGGGGTACTTAGCTACAGGAGTACTCTTGATAGACTCACCTACGTGAATGTGGAAGTGGGGGTCGCTTCCTATGGAATTTCGAGGCAGAATTCCTAGAGCGTTCACTAGACTGGGATACACGTGCATGGCCCTAAATGCATGGGCATTTTAGAATACACCTAATGAAAAGGTTGTGTGTGGGTTTGATGTCAGAGATAGAGTTCAAGAGTACGAGTCACTCTTGTTGAATCTGAATCTTACTCGTTATGCATAGGTTCAAGTCGAAAGACACCTTTGTTTATGCACAATCTTATAGAAGCGTCTGACGCTATTCAAAAACATATTTTTTAAATTCAAGTGGGGGATTGTTGGAAATGATGATGCCTTTAATGAAAAATGCATTGGAAATAATGATGGCATTTATGAGAGCTAGTGATGTTGTGAATTGAAAAAAAATTGAGAAGTCCAACATTGGAGGGATACCACACACTAGTAGGGAATATAAGGTGGAGGTAATGAACTTGGGATGGGCCCCAAGGGGCACCCCAATTTTGTGAAGGAGGGAGAACGCAAGCTAATTGACCACAACACACGCGCGCGCCGCCGCCGTCGTCCGGCCCGGCCCGGTCCGGCTTGGCTTTGGCTTTGTATTATTATTTTGCCTGAAAATTAATTAATCAATTTTAATTAATTATCTGATTACTTGCGTTCCATCTCTAATTGAAACGTTAATTTCCCTCCACCTAGTCATATCTGATCCAGTCATCATCCCTGATTTCGTGCGTCTTTTGTGCCCGGTCAAAACCCTAATTTTGGTCTCACGTTTCCTTGCTGTCCGGTCAAAAGTCAGAGTCAATTTTCCTAATTTTGGGGCGCACGATTTGTGGTCTTGGAGCGCACGTTTCTGAGAGCACTACTTGGAGCGCACGTTCTGGTGATCCATTGATCTCTCAGATCCAGTTGTGATTTTCCTCTATAAATAGATGGTTCTCCCCAGTTGGAAAATCACACCAAAAGCACTCTGCATCTGAGGCTTTTCTCTCTTCTCCCCCTTCTTACTGCTTCATCTCTTTCTTCCTTTTCGAGTGGCCATTGTGCCATATTGCGAGTGTCAGTCGAAAGATTGCCATACTACGAGTGTCAGTCGTAAGACTGCCATATTGAGGGTGTAATTTTAGAACGGTTTTCTACAGTGCAGTAGAACTCCGAATACAGAGTATTTGGGCTGTTTTATCCTGGGGACTTCGTGGTTGATAGTCTGCCTTGCACAATTTTGGGCAGTGCCTCGAAACGTCTTAAAGAGAGCGACCTAGTCCGCGACTCAACCCAATAATACTTTCGGTGGCATAAATTGTTTTCAACTGTTTTCGATTTTCAAAAACAACATGGCACATGACACTAGTTCCATATCAAGGGAAGGAAATGTCATAGACTCTAAATGGGTGTTCAAAACTAAAATAAAGGCAGATGGATCAATAGAAAGGAGGAAGGCAAAGCTTGTAGCAAGGGGTATTCAACAGACTGCAAGTTTGGACTATGCAGAAACCTTTCATCCAGTAATCAAGGCAAACACTGTAAGGATTATATATCAATGGCAGTGCATTTCAATTGGGAGGTTAGAAAATGGACATAAACAATGCCTTCTTAAATGGTTATCTCAAATAAATTGAGTTCATGTACCAATCAGAGAGTTTCATTGATTCTAACAAGCCAAACCACATTTGTAAATCAACAAAAGCTCTGTACGGGTTTAAGCAAGCTCCAAGGGCGTGGTTTGATAGACTCAAGAATGCACTCTTAACTTGGGCGATTCTAGAATACCAAGAATGATTCCTCTCTTTTCTTTCTCAAAGAGAAGCTATTATAAACTATTATTATCAAGCAGATGTTGAGCTGTCAAAAAAGCCCCAAACACCAAGGCCTTCTTAATTTTTTTATAAAAACCTCTAATATTAGGCCCATATCAAATTTTTTGTAGAGAGGGGGCTCTGGGGGGCTTATAGGCCCCAATATTTTGTTAATTTTGAGATTTTTTTCTTAAAAAATTTTTGAAATTTATTTTATTCGAAAAAAATTAAAAAATATATTTTTTTCTTAAAAAATTTTCTGAGAAAAAAAATTATTAAAAAGATAAATCATTTATATCAACAAATTTTTTAGAAAAAAATCGAAAATTTTTTATCGAAAAAAATCAAAAATTTTTTATCGGTGAAAAAATCGAAAAACTTTATTTCTAAAAAAAATCAATTTTTTTTAAATAAGTGGACTTATGGGCCCACTAAACCCACAATTTTAGGGGGTCTTATTTTTTAGGGCCTTTTAAATTATAAAATTTTTTGGCCCCTTCAATATGTGGGTCGTGGCCAATAATTAAGGGGCCTATCAAATTGACAGCTCTAAGCAGATGTTATATTTGATTTCAATAGTATAACACGGGGACCAATTAGAGGGCTAGGATGTCAGAAAATTAAACAACTAACATTAATATATCCGTCATTAACCGTATCTACGGTCTAGCCGTTGGTAAGCTGAGACCAAAATCTTGTTGAAAAGTTGTTAATTATCCAATGATTACTCATGGTGTGACCATCAATAATACCCACATAATTTTTTACCTATGGATAAATTTTGCGACGAAAAATTTTTCCGCCATACTGTGATTGTGGATAATTCGGAGGTACATTAGTTTTACCCATAACTTTTTAGTTATTGACAGTTTGTTGCCTTAGTTAATAACATATTTGTTTGTAGTGTTTAACATATTTCATAAAGAGTTTTGAATTAAAGAATTGGTCTTAATCTATTTTTTTGTTAATTTGGTATATTTATGCAACACTCATTTACTACAAATAAATAATTTAATAAGGTGGGAATTTAAAGTCCTAATCCATTTTAATTAATTTTATGACATTGTAATTTTATCTTGCATACTAAACCGTACAAAGAGTAATCTTTTATTCACCTAAATATTGTTAACTCTATTGCGGTTTAAATTAAGCACAATCAAAAAATACATTGAATATTCATCCTCCTCCTCGTTTATATAAAATAAATATAAATTAAGCACAATCAAAAGATAAAGTAAAATACATATTTTATTATTTTATTATATTCATTGAATGTGTCATCCATCTAGATATTCTATGCTTAAAAAAAATCCATAAACTTACTTACTAATTTTGGCTAACAACAAATTATCAAAAAAATTATAAAAATAGGTTGTTTTCCATAGAGGTCCATACATGGCTTTAAATGTCTCAAAAATCCCTTTTTTTAATATGTAAATTATGATTCTTATCTATTGAAATTTAAAAAGCATATAAATCAAAGTAATTGGATGTAAATAGTTAATGAGTTTCAATTAATGATGAATTATTCAAAATAATTCTAATTTGAATTTTAATAAAATAATTTTTAATCAGATTTTATTTATCTCCCGATTAAATTTTAAATTATTGTAGCCTCTTTTCCACTTGCTTTGTTATAAATATAGGAAATTAGTCTTGTTTTTTAGCCATCAACTTTGAGGATTAGTCTTGTTTTTTATTCTTGATGCATTGCTTTTTGTTGATCTTATGGAAAGAATATGTCCAAAATGATCTTACGTATATAGTTATGTTCATTCGTAATGAATACTAGTGATTTACAATGTGAATTGATGTATTTTTGTAGCCCAAAACAATATTGATTTAAAGAAGACTTTGTTCTTTGTAAACAATATTGTATATTTTAAACCAATCATATTTTATCCATAGTTTTGATAAAAATAAATTGAATCTATTTATCAAGATTTTTTTTATACCATTAATATATTAATTAAAAAATTATTTAAATATATGGAATAAATACATGTCACCTTAATTCTTATCTATGTTGATGATATACTAGTAACATGAAGCAACTCTAAGTTTCTCAACAAGTTCATTAAACAACTAAATGTTCCTTTTTCCTTAAAGGACCTTGGAAATCTTCACTATCTTCTTGGAACAGAAGTTAGTAGAGATGAAGGTCAAAT
Organism: Cicer arietinum; assembly: GCF_000331145.2. Classification (NCBI taxonomy): domain Eukaryota; kingdom Viridiplantae; phylum Streptophyta; class Magnoliopsida; order Fabales; family Fabaceae; genus Cicer; species Cicer arietinum. Next base: position 15,711,210 of record NC_021161.2, on the reverse strand, counting down.
GTATTTGAGGCAGTTATACCAACTTAATATATATGTGAAGTCTGATCCAAGTTCTACCAAAGATAACCAGCTAAGAAGAGCTAATTCTCCTAAGTAACTCTTAGGGTCAATAAATGAGGCTATGTGGACTTATGTTGTTTACAATAGGATGAGCTATTATGTATTTATTGGGAGATGTTTGATTACTTATTTATGAGTTATCTCTGATGACTCGTACCGTGTAATATTTGATTATATGGTTATCATTAGGCATAACAACGAGGTAGGGCGGAAGTAGATTTTGCTAAATTCTAATCAAGGTATAATTTTTCTGCTCGCACCTAGAGCTGTCAATTTCATAAGGCTACTAATTATTGACATTAGTTCGAGCGCAAAAAAATTTCATAGTTTAAAAGACCTCCAAATAGAAAAGCCCTCAAAATCAAAAAGCTCCTAAAATTTTGTGGGCTTAGGTGGGCCTATGGCCCAAATGTTTTTCTTTTAAAGAAATTTGATTTGTTTTGATACAAAAATATTTACATTTTTTTCTCGAAATTGTTTTGATTCAAAAAGAAAAAAAACAATCGATTTTTTCAAGAAAACAATTTTTTGAGAAAAAAATGATTTAAAAATTTTTTTAAAAAAATTTAGATTTTCTTGAGAATTTTTTCCAATATTTTTTCAAAAAAATTTCAAAACAAAATATCTCAATTAACAAAACATTGGCCCTATAAGCCCCCTCACTTAATGGTTGGGACCTTGAAATAATGGGTCAGGACCTTAAAAAATTTACTTCAATAGGGGACTAATATTAGGGGCTTAGTATGAGATTTTTGAGAGGAGATTTTAGGTTTAGAACTTTGAGATTTTATTGACACCTCTACCCGCACTTATTCATTTATATAAAATAACAAGGTTTAAAGTCATATTTATTATAATTAATATAATAAAACAATAATAATAATTATTATACAATAATAAAACTAAATAATTATTAAAATCATATTTTTTATATAAAAGATATTATAATTATTAGTATTTAAAAAAATATTAAATATATTGAACATCTACATTTATATAAATTTAAAAATAATAATAATATTACTAGTGAGATAGATTCGAAGGCAGTAGGGTGAATATCAACATTTCCAAACTCGTCCCCGCCCTTGGGTTTTAACAGAAAAAACTTGCACCCAATTAAATTGAATTTTCTCCACCAAAAAGATTCAAGTGAATACACGCAGGTGCGAGTTATATTGTCATCCTTAATTATTATCGATTAGTTAGGAAGACCGAAATTCCTAACAGATTTATTACAAATGATTTCGTGAAAGTAGAAAATGTGTAAATCATCATTTTAGCCCTTATCGATGTATAGTGTAGTCTTTCTTATCCCTAACTCAATCAAAAATTCAATTAGTCATCGAAGTGTCAAAATAGTCCCTAAAAAATACAACATACTACCATAAAAATTCTTAAAAGATATAATTTACTGTCGAAATAATTTATTATCATTATATCGTCAAATACTAAACTGACTGACATTTTGATGATTAACTTAAATTTTGTACTGAGTCAGAGGCTGCAATAACAAAATCTTATACTTTTAGGGACTGAAATAATAATTACCCTAAAAAAATGATTACTTTAATATTTGAGGTACTCGACCCAAGATGTTAATATTTCGATGATGATACGTAAATGGAAAATCAAATATTTTAGGACTGAGATACCGATCATGTAGTAACTGGTAAGTAATAACTCTAACACTATATTACTACATTTGCATATAACATAAAAATGAAGGTTACGAAATAACAGAATTTCTGAAATTTAAAAAACAAAAATTGGGAGGGGAACGTAGCATTGTGCAGCCCTTGATGCAGGTTCAACCTTCCCCTCAAGAATCAATGTTTGGTAGTTGATTTTCACCAAAGGATTCATCATTTTCTTCCATCCATGCCCTGCTTTAAGAACTCCAACCTTTTTCTGCAATCAACCACATCAACATGACATAATCACTATTTAAATGTTGAAAAGGCATTAAACAGGTGCTGACAAGGTAGAGACAGGTGCAAGCCATTCAATATTCCAACAAGAATGGTTGATATCAATAATTAATTTGCTGAAAGGTTCTCGTTTTAGTCTTTCTATTTTCATTCTTACTAATGTAATAAAATTTTAATTTAATCCCTCAAATACTTTTTGTCGAACCTTGAACACTCTCATACTTTATTTTCTTTATTAGGGTTACCACCTTTAAAGTAATGGACATGGATGATTATGATGTGCCTCAATGTAAAATGTTTTACACTGTCAGGACATATAAATTAAACTCTTTCTTAAATACTACACTATGTATTTTAATTTCTTAATAATAATAATAAGTAATAACATATTTGATCTTTACATAAAAATCAATAAGAATTCAAAATTATAAAGAAAAATTAGTTAGTTTTTTAGTTTCAAAGCGATATCAAAATAGATTTTTCATTTTCAAGAAATTAAGTATAACTGAGTTATCATTTGAATTATGTTAAAATAAAATAAAATACTATATATATATATATAGACTAAAAAAACATGACATTTTTTATGTTAATTTTATCAAAATTAGCTTCTCATCTTGCATGAACTTTTCAGCCTTCAACCAGTTTATCAGTTACTTTGGTTAAAAACGTCCTAAGAAACTGAGATTCCAATAAGATCCAACAGGGACCAAACAGCTAGACATCCCAATAGAAACTAATGTCTAATATGACAAGATTTTCATGAATGGTAATGAGTGAGATAACAATATTTCAAATCAAGTCATGTTTCACAAAAATACAATTATGGATGCTAAACATTACTTGGAATCGGTAAGGCGGCCGTGCAAGCTCCATCTTTGGCGGAAACCTTCAATGCCCTCAACTCCACTAGCAAGAATCAAGCGCCTGTAGATTTGAAATGATTAGGGTGATAGCTGGACACTGAAAATTTCAAAATCATTTTCTTATGATATCTAGATATCAAAAATTTCAACATCATATTCATATAGCCATGCGTCAAATAGTTAGGCCAAAGTAACAGAGAGATAACGCCAGCAATAGAAGAAATATTGAAGATCGTAACACAATCCAAGTGCAATTACAAATGTAGTTCTTTGCAGACAAAGAATCTACTTTGCTCAAGAAAGTAAGGCCCTTTCATCGGTGATCAGCTTGAAAAATATATAAAAAACTTTCAACCTGGTTTTCTTTTTCTTTTTTTCATATTCATATCCAAATTGTAAATAATCAGAAACAAAAATACTTCCCTAGCGTCTGGAGTGGCATTTGAACTCATGTTTGGAAATAACATCAATTAAAACATTAATATGTTGCTGGACTAGATGTGACTTGATACCAGGTGGCACAATGGATCTTGAATAAACTCTAATACCGTCTTAGAATTTGGGTTGATCCTAACACAATCCTACAAAATCGGCTTGTAGGGTGAAGACTGCACATCACTTATTAACACATTGTTAGATAATATGTCATCCAATATGGGACTCTTAGCATTGAACTTCTATCACAAAAAAATGTTGCTGGACTACCTCGGAATAAAAGAAAATATATAATAATGTTATTAGAAGCTGTGCTCCAGAAATTCTGGTTTGATATTTTAGGAAAAATTCATCTTCAAGGATCTTCTATAAGCTAGCTTCATGTTGCTTCGGGATATACTAAGCAAAGAAACATTCGGTGGACAATTTACCAAACATGGATCACCAGTTATTTGAGTATACCTCTCCAATGATGTAACTTCTGCCTCAAGCTGAGCAGACCTCTCCTTGGCTGCATCTAAAGGCATTGATGAACCCAATTTGAATTCACAATCTGGAAGTCGTTTCCTTATTTCCTTATCCTGCAATATATTTTATTTCAAATGTAAAAATGAAATAGAAAAAAAATGACGGTGTTGATCTAACCAACTAATTGTTGTTATCATATCTCTATCTCTAATATTAATAGTGAGTAACTACAGCTCGATGTTGAAATCGTTCATAAAAAGGTCAAGTTGAATTAGTTAAAGAGAGGGAAGGGGATGAAAGAACAACATAAAAAGAATATTTGCCACCAACAAAAATGATCTCACCCTTCTTTCAGCACATTGTTTATATAGAGCAATCTCATCTTGACAGAATGGTTCAATGTCATTGATTTGCAAGCCTAAAGATATGAGTGAAGCTTATAAGATATTTGAATAAGACAATGATATAATAGTTATCTAATGTCAAGATTTAAAAAAATTATCTAAATCACTAAATGTAACTTTCCATATTTATCAGAGGGTTGAACCTTGCTTAAGTTTAATACCTTAACCTCTCCACTCTGGTAAGACCCGATAAATGTTGATTACAAAGGCCAAAGTAGTTCTTATGAAACAGAATCAGTTATGAAGAATGGAAAAAATGATCCAATTTCTTATTCAATAAGGGTCAAGTACAAGTAGTTATATAAGGAAATACAAGTAGCAGACTAACTGATTATGCAACTAACTGTAACTAAGTGCAACTAATTGCATTCATAACAGGAGTTAATCTTTTTTTAGTTTTTACACGTATGTAATTCCGCTTCTTTAATCATATTAAATTGCACGAGCTGCTGATGTTCCTGATTTTGATTAATAAATCAACAAAGAAAATCATTCATTGTCAATTTCTTGTTCTTATTTTATATTTTGTAAAACCAAATGGCATGTAAAGCATTCATAATAGAGGAAGCAATCTCAACTAGGTTTGCATCACAACCACTAAGAATTATATCTGCAGCACACCAAATACATTAAAATAAGAGGAAAAGTGAGAAAACAAGAAACATGGGGAAGCAAAACCAAACCCGTGAAAGAGTCAACCAAATCTATAACTAGGAAGACCTACCTAGTGCAATAAAACTCATTGCCAATGAAACCAAGCGTTAGATCCCACCCATTAAACCCAGGTGCAGTAAGGCCAAAAGAAGCAAGTTTGTGTACGCAGGAGTTCCCTCCAAGAAAATTGTGAGAGGAAATAAAATTCATTCTCTTAGTCAAAATCATACATTTCCACCAAATATTTCCATGCCACCAAGGATCCACAAGATCATCTTTCAAAGCACAAATGACAAGCTGGGAGTCACACTTAAGCCACAACTAGTGCAGGACCTTTTGAGAAGTTATTTCAATAGCAATCATAGTAGTTACGAAGGGGAAGAGGAATTATAATTTTCTCTACATCAGATTGAAAAGCAGGATAGGATTTATGAATCAAATCAGGAATACACCAACTACCATGACACATAAAATCACTAACTTAAGCAGTAAGAAAGTTCTGTAAGGCAGGCGGAATGTTCAGAAGATGAACAAGAGGTTGAGAATTGAGACAACAAATTATCAACCCAAAAAATTATATCACTTCCATTCCCAAGATGAGTTAGCGCTAAGATGATGAAACCACAGGGGTGCCATTATGAAAAACACTACGTTTGAGGAGGCAGAACCATTCATTAGTTGAGGAAAGAAACTCCCAGCAAAATGCCAAGCAACAATTACAATCTCTTTAGTGTTGACATCTCCCACCCAAACAAAATATCTTAAACCGTTTATTGACTTTTTTGAGAGTAGAGCCAGGCCAAGCATGAAAGTGGAAGCTATAAAGAAGCATACAATGAATGACAAATTTAATCAACCGCACTCTGTCAGTGATGGAAAGCATGGAAGATGGAACCCTTCCAAGAACTGAGCTTACTCTTGTTACTATCAGCAATAAGCAGGAGATGCACTGTCCTAGGCTTACCTATAAACGAAAGAAGATCCTCTTTAAATAAAGGGAAGACTGTCAGAATTGAAACCAAACACCTAAGTAATACTCGCTACCCTGTTAGGAGAAATGCTGCCTGAATAAGATTTGGATTTACTAAGCTAATAACCTAACCATATGTAAGCTCATACAGCTACAAAAGAGACCCTCTTACTAGCTATACAAATAAGGATGTTACTTGCATAAAGAATATCACTAGACAGAATGAATCCTCTAGGACCTGCCATCAGAGGGACAAAGAGTGTGATAGAGCAGAGATAAGATAGAATTAGATGAAAAGAATTATTGTATTAATTGATAAGAAAACAGAAAATGATTCCATAGCTAATGCTCCTCAGTTAGAGAAAACAATTCTCTTACTGCCCAACCTCTAAGGTGTAACTGAAAAATAAAAAACCATCCAACTGCCTCCCCACACACTCCTATTTATTAGTGGAATATTAACTCACTATGCCAGCTAGGCAATCACACTTTTCCTGCATTCTCTTTCTTATTCTTTCTCACATATACTCGCCATTGCTTAGGCCTCACGTCATCTCTATTAACTAAGAGATCCCCCTCATCACTTGTGGGACCCAACCCATTCCTATCATCACCCCCACCTTCAACAGTAGCCTTGTCCTCAAGGCGCAAATCAGGGAATTGACTCTTCAGCAGCAGTTCCTCTTCCCAGGTAGCATCTCCAACATCCATGCCTTCCCATTGAATCATCATTATTTTTCTGCATCCCCTTTCTTATTCTTTCTCACATATACTTGCCATTGCTTAGGCCCCACCTCATCTCTATTTACTAAGAGATCCCCCTCATCACTTGTGGGGCCCAGCCCATTCCTATCATCACCCCCACCTTCAACAGTAGCCTTGTCCTCAAGGCGCAAATCAGGGAATTGACTCTTCAGCAGCAGTTCCTCTTCCCAGGTAGCATCTCCGACATCCATGCCTTCCCATTGAATCAACCATTCTCGCTTATGCTGCCCACCATCAAACTTATCCCTCCATGACAAAACCTTAGCAGGAATAATATCCCCAGTGTCAGACTCCAAACTGCTAGGTAATTGAGTTGTAGCAGTATAATTGCCTACCGCTTTCTTCAATAGAGACACATGAAAAGTAGGATGTATTTTAGATGTTGCTAGTAACTGTAGCTTGTAAGCAACCTGCCCTATCTTCTTAATGACTTGATAAGGACCAAAAAATCTAGGAGTCAATTTATGATGAATCCTATGCACAACCGATTGCTGCCGATGAGGATGTAATTTGAGGAAAACCCAATCACCAACCTCAAATTGAACTGCCTTGCGTTTCTTATCAACTTGGTATTTCATGTATTCTTGAGCTTTGAGTAAATTAGCTTTCAGTTGACGCAAAGCTTCATCCATGTCTCTTAACTTCTGGGCTACAGCTTCTACTCTGGTTTCTCCCTCCAAAAAATGTACCAATACTGGAGGTCTCCTGCCATACACCACCTCAAAAGGGGTAAACCCTGTGGAAACATGGAATGTGGTATTGTACCATAGTTCTGCCCACAGAATCCAATGTGCCCATGACTTAGGTTGATCTGCAATAAAACAACGTAGATAGGCCTCTAAACAGCGATTAATCACTTCTGTTTGGCCATCAGTTTGGGGATGGTATGCCGAAGACATTTTAAGCACCGTACCTACTAGCTTGAACAACTCTTTCCAAAAAATACTCACAAACAAGGGATCACGATCACTAAGAATTGACTCCGGAATTCCATGCAGTCTAACCACCTCCTTCACAAAAATAGCAGCAATGGAGCGAGCAGTAAATGGATGTTTAAGAGGAATGAAATGACTATACTTGGAGAGACGATCCACCACCACCAAAATAGCTTCAAATCCATTACTTTTGGGCAAACAAGTAATGAAATCCATAGATATCTCACTCCACACCAAAACTGGAATAGGTAGTGGCTGTAGTAACCCACTAGGCGTAGTCGCGGCATATTTTTGATGTTGACAAGTGTCACAAACTTTCACAAAATCTTGCACCTTTTTCATCATCCCTTGCCAATATAAAGTGTCTGTCATTCTCCTATAAGTGCGTAGGTAGCCAGAGTGACCCCCACTAGGGGAAGAATGAAAATCCTTGAGTAGATCTTCAATAAGTGGTGAGTTAGTTGGTACAACTAACCTATTTTTGTAGAATAAGATGCCACCTTTTAAGGAAAACCCAGGTTTAGCAGTAAGATCCTTTTGAATAGCCTCCACAATGCTTTTAAGCCAAGGATCCTGCGATACCTCTTGTTGCAATTGGCTGCTCTGCTGCTAAATAGGATAGGATTTAAGAGCATGAATTTCAGCATCCTCATGTTGTCTAGATAAAGCATCAGCCACCTTATTCTCCACTCCTGCCTTATATACCACCTCAAAGTCAAAACCCAACAACTCAGCCATCCATTGTTGCTGATTTGCTGTGGTAATACGTTG